>NC_051162.1:99205242-99251093 GCF_013339745.2 Dermacentor silvarum
TAGAGAAACTAAACACAACCGCTCAGCTTCTCTAAAGCGCACGTGATAATAATTTACATGTGCGTTGGATCTGCATTATTTTATATGTGTGTCACTTTTTCCTGCCATAAAACTACCTTATCATTCTTCTTTAAACAAACCTAGCGTTCGTCCTTATGTATTTCTATGTCGAGTCTCACATTGTGCATGCGAGACGTCGACCTCAACTGTTACGGTACACCCTCGTTATTCAAACTCTGAAAGCTTGAAATATCGGTTAGGTCCACATTTTTTTTCTGACAGCGGTGCCAACCACTGTCTTTTTCACCGCTTATCTCGAAAGTTTTCGCGTCGGAATTCAGATATCCCGAAATCCCAACTTCGAAAATGCTAGGAGAAAGGCCACGGGGCTATGTCAGCAGTGTCGCTTGCTACTCGCTTTTCACCCGGCGGTAGCTCGCTGGCCGAGCCTGATGCCACGCTTAACCAAGTCGCGCTCCCCGCTTTTTCCCCCATCTTTCGGTCTAGCAGCACTTGTGCGCACTTGTTTGGCTGCTCGCTTCCACTTCGATCTGACTTCAGCAAGCAGTATAGTGAGCTCGGAGTGGAATTTTTCCACAGCGACGCTGTAGAAGGCTAGACGAAACCAAAATCCGACCATGCGATGTGTGCTGTATATGGCTAGGCGAAAACGATGTGCGCAGAAACTATCATTATCAGCAATGGCTCGAGCGTCATCGTCTTCTTCACAGCTGCCTCGTTGGCGCCCCACGGCGCAGCTGTTCATTCCAGCGTAGAATTTCAGTTCTCGTCTGTCGTCGTAATGGAGAGACCAAGTTTACGGAGGTACAAGCCATTGCTTAAGGTTGTATGAGCCACTCATTGTCTTACGTGACGGACAGATTTAATTTTGAAGCAATTTAATTTGAAAAATCGCAGCGACAATGCGACAACGCAGGGCTGCGGGCATAGCGTCAGTGACGTCATTCTCTCCGTCGCAGCCGAACGCGTGTGTAACCTGGTTAAAAAACACAAAGGCGTAACCAATAATTGAGAAAGACAGTAATGAACCGTCGGGATTACCCCAGTAATAAACACCGGTGCCGCTCGTTTCAGCTTCGCTGGTTAACCATTTGGCAAACATAGACACACTACGGAGTACTTGGACGGTGATTTTCCCTTATCATTTAGGATGTTGTCAGCGATGCATAAATATGGTCATTGTGTAATATTGAGAAAGATAATTGGCACTCTTGAACAGTCGCGATCAACGCACACGCTGCGACCGAAATAAGTCCACATGGCAGCTCACAGTATTTCACCAAGATCACGGCCTAATAACGACTCTCGCTTCATCCACGCTCGTTGGTGAGACATAAATCCCGCATGACACGTGGGCCTCTGCTAAAGACGTGGCAAATGCGCTCTTTCGCACTTCAGTTTAACCTTTAGAACTGAAATTGTAGGAAAATAATTCCGTGCAGAAAGTAGCAGCTGCAGCTTTATGGATGTCTGGAAGGGCTTAAGCCTGGAAGACTGGCTTCTAATAATGCAATAGGATAAATCGTCTTGACTCTGGGCCATGCACGTTGTTTTGGCTCAGTGCCATTAACGCTGTTGCCCGTAGACACCGACGTGTTCGGTGCCGACGCACGCGAAAGTGACCGAGAATATTACTTGTGGCCTTTGAAAAGGCTATATGACGTTTATGCGCCGTCTGCGTCGATCCTTTCTTGTGCTCTCGTGTTTCTCAAAAATCTACTGACCTCGAAATGTTCTTCCGGCTTTCACAGCTCCGATTTGAGGAAGGTTAACTGTATTCGAATTTGTTCAGAGCTTGGGAATGTATCCATAAATAAACATGAATATTGCTTGACAAAAATAGGCAACCAGTGTGGTGCATAAAAGTAAATATTGGATGAGATACGTTATATTAAATAAAGCTAATACGAGTGCACGCATCGAATTTACTTTTACAGCAGTTGTTTACCTTCACGAACGCTTTGCTTCGCAAAAGTTCTAACATTTGCAATGGATTTGTGAGTGAGTGAGTGAGTGAGTGAACTTTATTGGGTCCACAATAGACGCGAGTAAACTCGACGTCACCTGGCTAGGCCCACTCGGAATGGATTTGTAAAATATTTATGTAAGCTGATAAGAGGGGAGGATGATAGAAACGAAAAAAATCACAGCATATCCACGAGGTGAATGATGGTGAGGTGGGCGAAGCTCCGGAGGTTATGGGTGATACCGTTAATCCTCCGAGAAGTTTGCCCGATAAAATCATCATGCAAACACGTGAGGTACGGTGAAGAAAACTTTTATTGAGATTTCAAGTTACCTTTATATATTACGCCTTTGTTGTCGGAGAAGTGCACAGCTAGGGGTTCGAGGTACCGGTTTAAGGGGAATGTTAGCAAACACGATGTCTATACACGACCCCCGCACGGTAGTAGGTGCAAGGTGGTTCCTGATGCCAGAAACCGCGGTGAGGTTATTACTGAACCAAAGTCGATCACACACGTCGCAACTGTGGCCAAACGAATGAGCGAGAAATTCCCGCTCGAACCGCGCGTCGGCTCCATGAATGTGAGACCGCTGCCGCCGCTTGTCACCACTTCTCGCGCACGAGCACCATGCGGGTCTGCCCGGCGCCGCGCTCGCTTAGCCGCCGCTTCCCGCTCTCGCCTTTCGGGGTCCGCTGCTCGCAGTGCACGTTTCGCTGCGGCGTTAGCAAACAACTCCAGATAAGCTAAAGTGTCTTTATAAAAGACGCTTTAAGACACATAAAAAGTCCATTTATTCACTGAACGCTGCATAGCCATAATATTTGACGGCACGATATAGTACGCAGTTCGTGGTCCGACGAGACAGTTTTAAGTTCGAGACCAGTGCATAGTGACGGGCAAGTGGGCAAGTTGGTGCAGATTCACAGCTATGCCAGTACAGTGCATCGTAGCCCGGACAAAAGCAAAGAGATTACAACAATGCACATGATATGTGCTGTACTCACAAGAAAGTTATTGTTCAAGTGGAATAGCTAAACGCAAGACCAAAGAAGACAGTACATACGAATTGAAATGACAAAGGTAGATTAAGAAAACCACGTGCAACGAAAACAGTTACACAGCATGGTAGAGTGACACATCTAAAAACCAAGAACAGGAAGAAAGGTTCAACGAAAGAACAGCTCATTATTTCACTTTAGGGCACAAACGTGTCATCTGGCTACGCACGTGTCACATCACGTATCAAGTCTAAATCCTCGGCCGCGATGGTCACTGCCGCTGGCGATGTGACTTTGTTCATTCTCATTGGATCCGTGCTTACAACTTAACGCGAACCTTGCGCCAAACTTCTCCTCTTCTCTTCCTACTCTAATCTAAGAAATAACGCTTGATGGTTGCTATTCAGTCCATGGCCGAATTCCCAAACAGCGTGCTCAAAACCTAAAGTCAGCAAGAAACACATCTCTTCAAAAAAAATAAAAAAACAATAAAGCGAACTCTCCCAAACTCTCTAGAGAGTGGCTGCTCTCTTGCCGAACAGGCACATGCCTCAAGCAGTGTAGCACGTGCGAGCGAGACCAAGTTCACAGGAGAGCATGTGTTCGTGCGCCAGATTCTAATCAGTCATGGACACAAGAATCAAACTAGAAAAATAATTTTAAGTATTACCGCTGTCTTTCACGTCACACTTTTCTAAGCGTACATTTGTCCTCTCGGCCTATCCTCACTGCGAGGAATCTGCCTGCCTTCCTGGGTGACAGAGCTCAGTCATTACACTAAATGACTGGATCCTTCTAAGAGAGGCCCCTGTAAACCGCAAAGCTAATACGACAGCTTGCTGGTCTACCTATTAGGGTAACAACAAACCTAACCTATGCACGTCGCCGGAAAAACCACTGGGGTTGCCTTTCATTGTATGTACATTTTTTTCGATTATGAAATGTCCTCTTCATTCTTCCATCGACAACATCTCCTTCGTCCTCCTGACATCACTGCGTCGTCGTCTCACAGTTTGCATTGGCATGAACTGCTGTTTGCATTACTGCTTACTGCGTGAACGGCGTAGCCAATAGGTATAAACGTCGCATCGTGTTGCAGTTGGGACCGGTACGTTGCCTAAACGTAAGCAATGCGTGGTATTACACATGGCTTAAACGAGATAAAAGGCAATTGTACACATCGCATTTTTAGTTCTATAGCATTTAAGTAATCGCTTCATAAAAGCTTCGCTTCACAGGGTGTCAAACATTCACGTTTGATTTGCGTATTTATTCTATACCTTGCCTGTAAGCAACAGTCATTCGTATAACTTTAAAGAGGGCGGTACCAGTACGCGTCATTGGCTGTAGAAGTTAAATTATCAGGTTATTATCCAAAGGAGTGGCAAATTACCGCCCTATTACAATTTTAGGTTTACAAATACACACCCAAGAAACTTCACCAGCTGAGAAGCTACCACGCGATCTCAATCCAGAAAAGATGAAATGATACTGACAACGCCGCCGTAATTCTTATTGATCTCTTCAAAATATTCACAAATATTGCCACCTTGGATGAGCGCGGAGATGCTCTTATCAAACATACCACGGCAACGTAACGAAAGGGTAGCCATAGCAAGGCAAAATGATCCAATGGCGCTTCGGCTATAGCGACGACTGAATTTACATGTCGAAATTATATTTGAAAATACAGTGCTTAGTGCAAAACTGGAAGGAAGGCAAGACGATTGAAACAACACGACAGCAAAATTATTTCTTTACTTTCCTATTTCGACTAAGCGCTAAAAATTAATAATGTCACATTCCGAACTATCTCCACTTTCTGTGTTGACATTACAAACGCGGCTTTAATACGAATGATAAGGTCTGCGAATTTGTTCTGCACAAGCGGTGCATAGGTTAACTCGCCGTGGCTTCTACTGCTTCGGCTTTCGAGTAGAGGTATGAATAATGTCAGTGACCAATGAGTTTCTGATTGTTTGACATATCATTTAGGAATAGCTACCGCATGTTTCGAGCTGACAAGTGCGGTGTTGTGGCCTCTTTGAAACGCTTTATCATGCTCCGAGCACGTGCTCGCGTGACCTCTTAGTACAGGAAGCCTCTACACCTATACAAGCATTTAGAACCAAAATCAATGCAGTATATTTTATTTCTTAACAAAGCTGAGTTGACCAAAAATTGACTCGCTATCACGGCCCTGCGAAAGTGGATGTTCAGCTAAGCTCATGAAAACTGCCTCGACAACTGCTGAGGGGGGTATGCAATGCTTTATTGCTTTATAGTAATGGTAGTAGTGGTAATTTTGAGTAATGGGAGTAATGGTAATTTTGGCAGCACTCCGCCGCTGGTTGTAGTGCCGTTTCTTTGTCCCTTCGCCGCTCCTCATATTCACGCTGCTCCTTGGTAGTCCCACGGTGTGTTGTGGTAGTCCTAACTGTGCGTTGCCTACCCATAGCGGTGCAGCAAAAACAATGAAATCGGTTGTAGGCTGGTTCTTTTATATACGAAAGGCTAGTGACGTCAGTCCCCATAACGCAAGCTGCCGTCGCCACGGCAGCTTGCGCAGCAGTAACCTTTACCGGAAAACACAAGCAGGGAGCGCTACGTGTTTCGTATTGTTATCAGGAGCACCTTATCATGAATTATGTGATTCAGATGCTTGTTTTGTGGTTTATCTTGAAACGAATGATGTTCTGTATGTTTTATGCGTGATTCCAAAGAACGTATCCACTTTGCACTTCACTTTGCTGGGTGCTTGAAGCCTGCTTGACCTCCGCCGTGGGCCGGCCCGGTGTAGCACTACCCACGGACGACGCCATGACAAATGCCGGCACAGAAACTGAGGAGACGCTTCTGTGCCGCTTGTGGCTTGGCGTGGCCTTTACGAATGCTTATTCATTTTCGGATCGGAATGGGAAACAGCCCTACATGCAATAACTGTAGCTGCTAGGAAACAATACCCCGCTTTCTGTGTGAGTGTCCCAGCTTCAGAGCGCCCAGGAAAGAACCTTCAAAAGAGTTGGATGAATTGAGAAGTGCGCTTTGTGAGAGGAAAGGGTCCTGAGACACTTGAAGAGAGCGTCCTCGGCGCAAAAGGCTTGTTACGCTTCTTGCGGAGAACTGGTCTTAGAGACTCAGTTCAGTGCCGGTCTCGGTGCCATATTCTCCTTTTTTTGGTGTGTTGATGTGCGTGCTCTTCTTTTCTCTTTTCTGTTATATTTTATTCCCCTTACCCCCTTTCCCCAGCACAGGGTAGCAGGCCGGTCTGAGAACTGGCTAACCTCCCTGTCTTTCCGTCTATTCCGCCTTCCGTCCTGCCTTCGCGGAGAACTTCATCTATCCATCATTCACCATATTAAGTAGACAAACCAGCGTCACTGTAGAAGTGTGCATATTCTACTGAAACAGCCGAAAATGCTTTTAAACGGGTATGCGTAACCATGAAGTTTTTCTTATAAAACGCCGTAACTTAATTGCGCTCCCAATTTTGAGGTATTTATTCAAGGTTTGCGCAGGGGTACGATTAAACTAGCAAAAAAAACTGCCTGCAGTGACGAAGCAAACTGCACGACAAGGGTCACTTGCGCCGGTTCACGAACAAAAACTGAGGGTGACTTAAGAGTGGTCAGCGAAGATAACTGTACGGTGAAGAGCTCCGCTTCTCTGCTCTCGTTAGCTAATGATTCTGTTTTTTTTTGTGCGTGTGGATTGCAGTTTCAGCTTCCAGATCTTCATAATTGTGAAATGCGGCAACAATATCGGATTTGCACCAATCACTTCGTGGACTGGTAGCTAAGGGTTATTGTACCATTGCTTTATTGGCAATAAGCTCACGCTGGCATAGTATTGCGTCCAGGGGCATCCATTGAAATGCGTTTCCTTGCTGCGAAATTGCGCATCAAATCTATGGAAACAGATTTGGAAGTTGTTACGGCAATTATGAGCACAAAGGTCTGCACTGGCTTCGCCAAAACAGGAACGCTGCACCAAACCACACACAGAAGGAGCGCTTACGTGAAGAAACCAGTGAAGCTGTTCAGTGTTCTTATGGCTGACATAGGGCTAACGTGAAAGGTTAGAAAGGCGACAGAAATGTCGGACGTACGTCAGTAAAACGCTTCTGGATCCGTTCAACGTACTCGTAAAGAAAGTTGGCGGAAGACGTCAGATGCCCCTGTCGTCAAGGGCTTTTCTTTCTTTAAGTAGAACGAAGGACCATAAAGACGTCTCATTATTATTTCCGAAATATTTGGCCAATTTATTAACACTCAAGCCAAGGCAGCATCTTAAGTTCATATGTAATTATCGCTGCAATACATCACAATATACCAATCACCCAATCAGCTGAAGTCGTGAAAGGCACTAAAGTTGTGAATGTCGTGAAAAGCACCTGACTTGTAGGTACACTATAAAAATACACTTGGACACAATTCACAGATAACACCCAACTGCAAGTCGAAAAAATGACGAGATTGGCATAGCAGTGCAAGAATAAAATTAATTAGATCAGCCGAACGGTTACACTCCTGATCGTATCTGAGGAATTAAACAGTGATTCATGTTGCAAAAATAACAGTGCAGGAAAATGCACACACAGAAAGAGAAAGTTAACGCTCCATTAATAACGAGGAAGGATTCTTTGAACAAGAATTTTATTTCTATTCTGTGCGTTACTTAGGGATCTCATCAACATGTCATGTTATGCTGAGTTCTGGGCATAGAGGCATCGACTGTAATATGCGTGGCAACCATATCGCTAGATCCTAGCATATGTTCCGCAATTCTACCTACACCAGAATTGAAGCTTTTCCTACGCAAGGAGCCGAAGAGCTATCGACTATGATTGTATGACTCTGAAACTCTTGCTAAACTCCTTCTTATCGCGTCAACCATATAAATTTAGTTGTCAAGACCAAAAGTAGGATGAACTGGGGTAATCTTCTGCGGGATCAGAATAAGTCACAATTACAGCCCACACAAATGCTTCTTGACTGGTGCAAAACCTCGAACCTGAAGTAGATGTGGCCAGACGCTGACCGTGCTTCATGTAGTGCTACATTGTCGGGAAGCAGAACCTTAATTTTTATAAAAGTTGCAGTTTCACCCCAAAGGCGAAGCATGGATTGCGCTATCAAATTAGTAGACATCCATACGAACTAAGGATAGTAGTTTTGTCGGCCGCATAAAGTTGTAAGCATTCGCTTACTAACTAAAGTAACAAGCATGGTGTCACGAGCGCACAGGTAAAAATGAACACATCTCGCTCGATGACCGCGGAACGTCGCTGTCAAAACGCTGCATAGTAAAGGAGAGCGCCTAGGAGGAGCGAGCGAATTCACTTTCTTGCTGCCTCTCGCTTCAACGTGAACTAAACGTCGAAAGCAGAGCGCATACGAAGCTACCGGCATACGGCTCATGCCTTTGTCCACGTCGCAGATGGCTTTGAAGGGCGCGCAGTTTGCCTACATCGCAGATCGCTTTCAAGATACGCCGTAAGCAGCAGCCGCGGGAGAAGGACGCCCACTCCCCCTCGCCCCCGTGCATCACGTGTAAAGAAAGACGGCGCACTTCTGCCCCGCCTTCCTTCTTCGCAAGCGCGCGATTGAGCCGCAATCCTCGGCTGACCCTCGCACGCTTTAACTCGTACAACCGCCTACGGGCGTGCGCCGACGATGTTATTGTGTTTGGACTTTATACGGAACATCACGGTGACGACGACGGGGACGGCAGAAATGCGCTTGGAGTGCCCATATAATTTCTATCGCAATAATACGTTTATCAAGCACTTGATAACGTTATACTGCCGCAGAGATCTCTCCACGTGCCACTTACGAACACTCTCGCGAAGTATCCTTCCAGGCGTCTCATCCCACCACCCTTAGAAGAGCGCCAGCAACGCCTTGCGCATGGTGAGACAGCGCGTGTCTCGTGCACGCGCACATGGCTGCGCGTGTGCTAAGTCTAGGACCTCGTTGACTGTGGAACGGGATCCTGTTAACTCTGCTTGCCAATTGTGTGAATGGTTTTAGTCCTAAGTTTCCGAGCGCAAGTTCACTCACAATAAACCAGTTTGTTTATTGTGCTTCATTGAAGAGTGCTACATTTCTGGTGGAGGTGCTGGGTGTATTTGGAAGTCCCCAGTGCGCAAGAGAGCGGAGCCCTGACCCTCAGCGATAGGAACCCGGAGAGCTGACTCCAGTAAGCCAGGGCACAAGCCGCCGCCTCCGAGAAGACCCGCCCGAGTTTGGACCGCTTCCTGTTGCTGTCGCGGTGCAGGCAACAGTTACCAGCGACGGCACAACCATGACCAGCCCAGTGACATCGTCACCGCTCATTCAGAATACGGTGGGTAACATAAACCGCGTGAAAGGGCATCCTACCCTCTGTGTATGTTCATGGCCTTGAAGACACGACGAAAAGAGGAAAGGTCTCCCCCCTCTAGGTCACAAAAACCAAAAGATCTCGCTACCCTCCTGGCCCTCCGGTCCCCCTTCAACGGCATTCCTGCGGGTAAAGCATCCCCAGCATCGGTCATCTCAGCCGACCATCAACGCCGGAGCCACCCCATCCTTTCGCCTTTTCCGTCTGTCAAGAGGGGCCCTGTCAAGTGTCTCCCCACCTACCGTTCTCTCTCCCCACCTCCTTTCTTGCGGTGAACCTCTTAAAAGCTGCACACCGCCACCTCCGAAGAATACCCCCTGAAGAGGGAGCCATTTGGTTGGAGTCTCTCTCTAAGTCTTAAGCGAAGTACTGCATCATGACACTAACGAGCGCCCACAGTGAGCGCATCGGTAATCTCGGCGCTGCAGAGGCTCCAACGCGGTGTAGCCTGGTGTAGGCGGTGTAGGCCTTCTGCTGAGGTGACGGTTTGTCTTTCGCGTCCGATTAGTCTTTGACGCCTCATCGCCTACGAAGTGCAGCTTCAACATGCATCAGCAGTGCTTACACGCCGCCTACTGCTTCGCTTGCCACGACACCAACTAGGAAAAGTGCTCGGATAAGCGGCGCAGAAAGGCAACGACTTCGACGGGTGAATATTGCTTTGGTGAGGCGAGACGCATGCCAGCGTGAAGTAGAATGCCTTCACGCGTTCGGTCGCATTTCTGAAGCCGAGTGCGTCGCAATTTAACTGACTTTAAACGACACTACAAAGCCGAACCAAAATACTAGCACCCTCGCCAAAGCGACTCAGCAGCAGGACGCCGCCCGCCAACAGGACACCACGCGTAATGCAAACCTACAGTACAGTCGTCCACCCGCAAATCATGCGTCATGCGCGGCAGCGGACCGTGAGTTCACGAAGCAAACATGCACCATCTTCTGTGAATACGCGTTTCACTGTCGTCTTCTAACGATTCCTATGAAAGAGGGATCAAGCATAGCTTTTTCTCAAAGGGCCATTTAAAGCTTTCGCATAAAATTATAAATGTATATTCAAGAATTTCCCGGTAGTCAGCAGAATCAAATCCATGACATATGTATCCAGAAAATATTGTCTAATTTATATTCTCACAGTGGCCGATGGGGGTGCGGTTACTGGACGCCACGTGCTGCCAGAATGGAATACTTCCGGAAAATTTATGCTCAAAAGGAAAGTTTGTGTAAGGTTGATGATGTACCAGAATGGCTATTGTAGATAGTGAAGCACAGTTTATGGAATGAGCCTTAGTTTTAAAAATATATTTGGAAGAAATTTAATGGTTCATGGGGGAGTGGGGTAGGACCCCGTCCGGTATCTGTATTTATAAAAGTTTTTTTGCTGCTATTGGAATCATGCTGTGACATTCTGAGTGTTCGTGTTGACTGCGTTGCCCTAAAGGTGTAAATTGACATTATCCACCTTCCATGCATTTCACACGCTTGTATGCTGCTATTGAGTGCCTTGTTAAGAGGGCTTGAGCTTTCTTCACGCGAACTGTGTCGCTTTTTTGCCCGGGCTTGCACACATCTCAACGATGTAAATAAACTCAATGATTGATTGATTGACTGATTGATTATTTGATTGATTGATTGAAGGGTGCGTGTACTCGGGCATATCTTTTTGCGCAAAAATGCTTACCACAAAAAATCGCAATTCCCGGAAATACACACGACGTAATTTTTGGCATTGATTTGTTGCGGCCACGGGGTCCAACGGTGAGCTCCCGAAGTTAGGAGCATTCAATGCACTACAAGATTCTAACCGGGCTAGGGGAGAACACAAAGTTTGACAAAACTGTCTTTTTTTGGTTATATTATTGCGACAGCAATTACATGGACGCTCAAGGTGCATTTCTAACGTCGCCATCGCCATGAGGTTCCGTGTATATTCCCCGGGCGATCAAACGCGACTTCTTCTGTCGTGCGAAATGCCGTGGGGGGACGGGAGGGAGGGAGGTGAGGCGACGTTTAGCTGCGACACCAAATGCGTATTTATAAAAAAAAAAACGGTGCGAGGCGAGAAGGTGGTAAAGACTTCCGACGCTGCTCGACTAGTATCCTGTTCTGATCTCGTCAAAAGCCTCCGTGCCGCCCCCAGAGGCACCGGCAACAGTCACCAACGCCGCGCGCATTCGGTGCGAACGTGGGCAAAACGTCGACGGCATCGACAACAGTTCTGGGCGTCGCTGGTGCTGCTGCATGTCCAAGTTTATACAGCTGATAAAACTACTATCCTTAGTCCGTATAGCTCTCTACTTATTTCCTATCGCAATTGATGCTTCGCCTTTCGGGTGAAACTGCGATATTTTTTTAATTATTGGCGACCGTGTGCACATATCTCGTGAACACTGTTGCGAAACAAGTTGTAAATATGAGCTCAGGTTTCTCGAGCATTGAACTATGTCGTGAAAACGATATAACTGACATAAATTTTTCAACGTTTTACATTTTCGGCTTGGTACATTTCACCTTTACAGTTTCACTTCTGCTAAATATTGTTTGCATTTACGGCCGGCAATATTTTTTCCTTTAATTTTATTGTTGTCCCAATAGTAGGCAACTGCATTCGATTCAATTGATGCAAAAGAATTTGTTCGAGTCTTCCCTGCTATATCAGATATCTTAGAATCCACAAGATACATGTATAGTGTTTTGGCATTGTGTGTATTTATACTTTCTGGGAAAGGTATTTCGAATTAAACGCTGTTTTTTGTTTGCATTGTTGTACTTTGCTGGAGCTAGCTCGACACAACCAATAAAATGGAATGAGAGTATACCTCATTTAAAAACACCTGCAAATTGGTGGCCGAGAATATATAGACACCAGTTTCCTCGTTCTCTCTAAAATAAAAATTACTCTCACTTTACAAAACCTAGCATGTCTAGCTATGTTGGTTTGCAGAGGTTCCTATCTTGTATTTATGTATTCTCAAATGACAAGAACACGTGGCGCTTATTAGTATCACAATGGCTAAAATTTTAACTTAAATGCAGCGGTATTACGGGTCATACCCACGCCGTAGTGGGAATAACTTGGATCACCTAGCTTTGTTTAACGTGGGAACAATGCACCATGAGCGCTTTTACATGTCGCCCCCATAATAATGCGGCCGCTGCAGCAGGGATTTATGTCATGGCCTCGTCTTCAGAGGCGATTAAATAGCTACTGAACTACTACGGCAGCTGATCACAACAGTTTGCGTCCGCAAAGAGGCGAATCTCTTTAAAGGTACACTGAACAGGTTTCCAAAAAAATCGAGTTATAAGTACCATTTGATACTTTTGAACACCCTGAACACGAAAATCGACAAGAAATTTGACATGGCGCAGCCAAAAACGCGGTATTAGCAAAAAAACTCCGAGCTGCGACTGGGCGGCGCGCGGCGCATCCGGCTCGCATCGATGATTGGTGGAGCGCACCGTGACGTCAATCCATGGGTCCACGCGAGCCCGCCGCAACGTGACAGCTTCTCACCAGGTATTGCGACCTACCTTCCAGACGATTTCGCACGGTTCAGTTGCTGTTATGGATAATTTTTATCACTTAGGGGTGATTGGCGTGACACCATACGCGTTTGAACCAGTGGCCCGACAACGAGAAACGCCTAAGCCAAGCGCAAACGCGATCGCCAGCGCGGAAGTTGGAATGGCCGGAGCCCGCCGGATCCGAGGACCTAATTGCGACATTTGCCATTGCGGCATTTGTGCCAGACAAATATACGCCGCACAGAAGTGATTTTTTTGCAGTATAGCTGTGCTGTTTTGTGACCCACGGTGCTAGAAGCAGCGTTCGACATTGCCTTAGCAGTCAGAGTGCGATTGTATTATTTCATACCGGGCGTCCTTATAACAGAATACGGAAAGAAATACTCGTTTTGTACACAGTAGAGAGACTAGATTTGTACACAGTGCATTCTACTGTTGCTGGTTTGCAAGTAATAAAGTGCGGCTGCCGAATCGCCCTGAAGGTACACATCGCATGGAAATTATTGTATTTGCAATATAACTCAATTCAGTGTAGATATTACTTCCACAGATGCATTCTGCTGTGCTGTGACCGCAACAAACAATGCGTGCAATCATTGCTGTATTCTATCTTGCAGCGAATGCGGAGACGCACTGTCAGCACAGTGCATTTTGCAGTTACCAAGTTACTAAGATAACAATACAAGGTGCAGACGTGCCAGACAAATATACGCCGCACGGAAGTGAATGTTTCTTATTTTTGCAGTATAGCTGTGCTGTTTTGTGACCCACGGTGCTAGAAGCAGCGTTCGACGCCGCGACGGCGTGCTTGGGCTGCTTGCAATGTCGTGCGGGAATTTGACGAAAAACAAAAAAGTGTGCCACTGCACGTTGTTATGCATATCTCTGCGGTTTACTGTAGTTCTATTTTATGCTTTTTGGCCCTCGATTACCGGTTGTGTTGAAACGATCAGAGGTAAAAGCCCACTCCTGTCGTTCCACGCTTTTGAGCAATCCGCAGGTGATGTAAGCACTCAGGCGTATGGGAACTTAGGTATCCGATTGAAGCTTTATTTTAGGTGTCTTTTCTACGTGACGTATATTTCTGTTGCGACAGGTGTTCCTGCATGCACTCCAGTGCAATGGAAATAGAAGAAGAATGTTTGTGCTGCCAGGAAGTAAACGAAATTCCTGCAAGACAGAAAAAAAAACAAAGTGTATCACAGAAGGCTGCTCTCGGTGGCGGCGATTCATTCGTTTATGAGCGAAGATCTATGGCACCACGCCTGGCCTTAGTCGACCAGATTTCACCGGAATTCCCATTGCACGCATCAGCGATAAACTCTGATGGTAATCACTGTCCCAAAAATGTTTTTAACAGAGAAGAGTGGTTCTTGAAGGTTTGAAATTAATTCGTTTCACCACTGCGATCCACTGAGCAGCTTGTTTTTTCTGCCGTGGGAAATTGTGAAAGACGACGTTGTCTCGGCCGCCGTTGGTCGTACAGCCGTAAGCAGCGCAAAAGGACGGCATGGTGACACTGTATGCTTCTTAATTAGACGGAGTTCTCCTTGCGGTAACAGTCCTTTCAAGCGTTAGCCGGAAACGCAGGGTGGAGATCTTGATCATTTGCGATAAAGGTCACGGATACAACCCGACTGACGCGCAAAACCTGCACACGCTTTCCGCGCGGGTGCCTGGGACCCCTATATTGACGTCATTTCCGCTATTTTTCCCCTTCCGCCGCCGCCGCGGGCTGACTCCGCGAGCCGCGGTGGGCGGAGCATAGCTGCGATTTTAATTCTTAATTACGCCGCCGCTACTTGTATGATGGAAAAACAAAACTTCGTACCGGGGATTTCAAGTGGCTGCGCTTCAGAAAAACGTCACTTTTTAGAAATCTAAAACCTGTTCAGTTTCCCTTTAAGTAGCTTTAATTTTTGTAGCGCGTGATAAAGAGAGCAAATTGAGAAATATTTCACCCGATGGAGTTTGCAAGCGCGACACATTGACTGGCTTCGCTACAGAAATACAGATATGCCTATACGCAGGGCATTGAACTGAACAGTTTTTGAACACGGTTCTGCTTAGGATAGAGGCTTCTGCTTATCTTACGATTCATGTTTACCTCCCCAGCAAGGATATAACTGTTTGAACGGGTTTGAACCCGTTCAAGACACATTTATATCCACGAAGAATGAAGAAGAATGAAAAGTTTAGAAAGATATCGTCCCCAGCTGCGATTTTTCTAGGAAATTATTTGCCGCCGTACGTGACGCACACTCATGTATCTGTGGTGCCTTTTTTATTTGGAAACAATATAAATGCACTTCAACACGTGGTGTGCAGCTGTGCTGTAATTTGTGCTTGCAGGCCACTGTGGCCCAATGCGTGGATACACATCTATTTCCAATTAGCTGCATCTGTAAGCTGCCTTAGAGCTCCGTGCATCTTGGCCATTGGCCATGAGAAGTGAGTAATAAATTAGCATTTGGCAATAACACAAGCACGTGTGACAGTACATATCTATGCAAAATATATTCTCTACAGTAGAACCGGCTACCCAAGTTAATGACACACCAATGCAATCACCGTTTTTTCAATGGGCTGAAACTTAGACGCTATTTAATGTTCTTGCTTATAGTTTCTTGCCTTGAATTAACACTTTATTGACGAATGTTGCCGACCAGCAACATACCAATTTTTTTATTCTTACGGAGTTTTAGTACTCAATATGAAGTTTAAACGAAATGCCTTCAGCAATCAATGAATGCCAGGCAACAAGCTTAATTTGCCACTTTATATAGCAGGAGCAAAATAGAAGCAGGAGCAAGTTGGCAAGCGACTTGCTTTATTTTGAAAGTACGTGTAGAGGAGGCAGACCGATGTAAGACATCTGTCTGCAGTGGTGTCACAAAGCTTACGCCAAGCAAATGAAATGTTCACCTATGGTTCACATAAGATGACAGCTGTCGGTTAGAATTCTAACCAAAACCATGGGTGGCTACGGTTCAAGCCCACTTCCAGTTTTCTGCCTTTTGTTTACTCTCTATTGCTGAAAAAGACTGAGCAAAAGATTATGTTTTCTTTTCCGGGGTATGCGTATTTTAATGCGCTTTGCACATATAAATATTTTTGCGGCTCGAGGTGGCGTTCGGGCTAGCAATCCACCAAGCCCATTGATTAGTACATCCGGTAGTAAGAATGAAGGAAAAAGGGGTTAATTTGCATTATTCACACTGGCCCCTGGCACGGAAACCTGCTCCATCAGGAGCATATTAAACGTCTGAGTTCACATCAGGACACGTCAGAACCACCCCACAGCACCACAGGTCTCCGCTTTAATACCGTCGTCTTCCCTAGGAGACTGGAATAGGGAATATGATGAGGGTAGTCCCGCCAATCACAATCGCTGAATCGGCCACAACATCCCTCCAATGTTGACGCACCGTTCCGCCAGGGCCCACCCTCCAATGTCGCACCCCTCCCCCGCATTCTTGAGTATGCGTGGCCGCCTGGAAAACTGAGCTGGAAGCTGTTCCCATGCTCTTGGTTGACGATGGCCCCTTTCATCAATTAGCGGGCTCTGCGTGACGGCCCTCTTGTCAGGATCAGGATTAGATAGCATATCTTCAATATAATCACCGTATCCACGGATGTCGGTGGTTGTCGCCATGACGCGAACTCCTTTGCTAACGTGTCACAGTCTGACTCGCCCGGTCGCTGTCGGTGCGTGCGCTGATTAATGGACTTACTCGTTCCAAATGTCCAAGGTATGCGCTTTTGCAGGTTGAGACGTAACAATATATAGGTGCCGTCTTTAAAGGGTTAACGCGCCTATCCCGTTACAGAATCGCGTTACAGTTACGTTGTACACTTCATTGAGATAAATTATTGTATCCTCATGCGGCATTACACACAAAAACCACCTATCGTGAGTGGGTTTCTCCAATAGTTTAGCTCCCTTGTACATCGAAATGCCATCAACTTGAACGCATGATCTGGTATCTTTAAAGCTACAAGTACCGAGTAGAGCAAACGTATGCAACACTTTATATTCCTTAAAGTTGTAAATAAAACGTTTTTTTAATGCCGTACGCATCTAATCTGTGAATTCTACGTGTGGCTTTATTTCCCTATTTCTTTCGTCGTTTGTAGCATAGCCATGGCGTGCTCGCAGTAATGCTGGACCATCGAAGCATCAGCGTAGTCATTATAACAACAACGAACGTTTATTCAAAGGTGTAGAGCATATTTATAAGTAGCCGAGTGGCAGGACAATAGTAAGGAGTACGTTTTAGTAGCGATAGTCCGATGCGATGAATGATCGAAAGATGAGGCGATAAAAGATGCGCGCACTTCGAAAACACGCGTGAAATTGCAACATCGTCGTTGTCACAGAGGGACATGGGGCTAGAACTGCAGCTGAGCCGACCAGATAGAGCATCAAAACATAACCGTTAAATAACAATTGTGACAATCTCCTTGCTGCTGAAAAATGTGCGAACACGCATGAAGTTTCCAGATTTTTTGTTCCAACAGAATGGATGTCAGAACTGAGTCAATCGTACCCTAAATTATTTGAGTCCTGCCTGCACCATTGGAATCGTTTGCCGACTAGCAAGGCTTTGATTCTCTTTTGAACGTTTCCACTCTGTCGTTCCTTAGCAGAAGGTACACAGGGCCGCGGGACCCGTTTGTCAAACCTGTTTGCGATGGTTAGCTCAATAGGTTCCCTGCAAGTTAATTTCCAAAATGGCGAAAAATACAGATTCGGCTCCGTTAAATTTTAGCAGGAAATACCTGTCAAGTTCCGCTGTTGCGTTCAGTTCCCATTTGGTTCGACACCCTGCTTGCAAGTGATTACACAGTGCACGGGCAAGGGTTAATATGCGAATGGTTTAGCAGTATTGTTCTAAAATATGTGTAAAGAAATTGTAGAATTGAATCAGAACAAAAAGCATGGGGAGAAATTCGATTTGCAGAAGCTATAACTGCACCCGCACCAAGTTGATGTCGAGTGCCTCTATCGTTTCTTTGGTTTCGTATTGCGTTGTTGCGCTTGCTTGAGTTCGCGCTGCTACATTGTGTGCTCAGTGGCTATTACTCTCTGCCGCTTAAATACAAGGTCATGAGTGTAGTTTCCGGCCATGAGGACGGCCTTTCAATGGGGGATGTATTTATTTATTTATTCAAAATACCTTACAGGCCCATTGAAGGGCATTGAGTAAGGGGGGCAGCAGTAATTACATGTTAAAAAAAGATACAAAAAAATGTGGTTGATCCCTCTTATATAGGAATCGGTATAGAACACGAAAGTGAAACGTGTCTTCACAGAAGTAGTGTAATGTTTATTGCACATTGATATATAATGTCTATTGGTGTTTTGTGGCTAAAGCGCCCTTAGGCGTTGATGCAACCACGCTGACGCCTGGTGGCACGTCTCCTCCATCACGACTACCAACGTCGATGACCATGAGCAACCGTCGAGCATATGGAAGCTGCACTACGCTGCACACGCTAGCACAACGCGAAAGACGAAGCACGTAACTGACACACTAATACAACGCGCAAGACAAAGCACGTAACTGAATCGTCCACCGAGTCAAATCAGCGCGTACAGCGCGTCGTAATTGCAGCCTCCGCGATCAACTTCAGAAACATTTTCAGAGCTAATTGCGGAGGCCACGCTCCGCTGTGCTGAGTACGGTGAACGCCGCCTAGGTGGCGTTGGTAGTGCTTCTTGATGCCAGCGTCCCTTCGAATGCTGGCATCGAGGCGTCGTAGTGCTGAGACCACCGAAGCGTTCACTGTCGGTGCGCGTTAGTGTCATAATGCAGTACTTCTCTTTTCTGCTCGTAGGCGGCGGCACCGCCCCGAGCAAGAGCACGGGTACACGGAGGAGTGTTAGATATATAAGGCGCGTCTGTGTAGCTCTCTGCAAATGCGTTTGTGGCGCAATGGGTTAAACGCTCGGCGATCTATCGTCGCGGACCGAGAGGTCGTGGGTTCGATTGCCAGATTTTGCATGTTTGTGGAACTTTTTCTTCTGGTTTCTTTCTTTGTATTATGTTCGTGTACATTGTAAGCTGACGTATTTCCGTGACGGAAATACGTCAGTGAAGTCTTGGTGGACCCCGGCATAAAACACTTTCGTGTTAAAATACATAAAAAACAAAGATACAGACGACAAAAAAGGCAACAATACAAATATTACAAACAGCAAAGAACAACATCTTTATACAATATTAATACGCCACGAATTCAAGTTATCACGAAATGTTTCGCGATTAGAGATGGATGCAATGTGATCCGGAAGAAAATGCCTTCGTTAGACCATGAATGCGTGCAAAACTAAGTGCATATTGAATGCGTCGAGATGTGCGCATAGGTGCATGAAGCGGCAAACAGTGAAATGTATTACTATAAATGTACCTGTGAAAAAGACATATATAAAAGAGCGATGACACGGCGATCTTCCAATGACTGAAATGTAAGGTCTTGCTTTATTCGGGTAACACTTGAATGATAGTCGTAGTTGCCAGATATGATTCAAGGACGATAAAATCGTCGCCGCGCAATACACAAATACTTTCGCGTACTACGCTTTTGCGGCAAGGCAAGGAACCGCAGGTGGAGAAAATTAGCCTGCAAGGCATACGCAACTGCGTCCCTTGTAGTAAAATATGCTCTTTGAGAGGTTCATAACTAAAATTTGAAGTTTTCTTGTTCGTCTTTCGAGATTGAATAAATGACGCAGCATCCTTCTTGACAACACTCTTGCCTTGAGAACTGCGTAACTCGAGCCACGCCACACGGCTGGTGTGAGACTACGCTAGTGGTGTCATTACTGGTGGGGGATATTGGTACTGAACGTATTAGGCAGTATTAGCAAAGCGCGTCTTGTGCTTCGGTCTCCTGAGACTTCAAGTGCCAAGGTAACGCAGGGAACAGCATTCATTTCACTCTTTTGTTAAGGAGCGTCCTTCCGATGCACGAGCAACGCGCGGTGACCTTGACTACAAAAATACAAAAAAGATAGGTGCTAGCATCCTTCCGGTACAGTAATCGGCTTTGCAGTACAGCGAGGGGATATTTCTTCGCTCCGTTGCCGGCATCAGCGTTGGACACACACAAACTAGAACTCGTGCTAAGGGGTTGTTTGCTAACTGCTTCTATAAACCCGCGTGACCAGAGTGGACTGTAACCACTGTATCTCTAAACTATATTTGTATAGTTAAAAAAAACATATACATATATATATATATATATATATATATATATAACGCTTTTTTAATGACTCTGAGACTTGTATAAACGTAACACTGCTCCATGTAAGATTTAAATCATAGGCTGTTCCTCTTGAGTGTGTAGACAGCCTTGTCGCGTTAAACTTTGTGCTGAGGTAACGTGATAACTATTGTTCTGTTATTATATAAATGAGCTGTGCATTGACTGTTCACTCCTGTATTGGCCTGTTATAAGGCTCACAGTATCCAATAAATAAATAAATAATAAATAAATAAATAAATATTTTGCCACTCTGTTCAAACAAAGTCTAAGTAACAATTTTTATTCTCCGTGAAAATTAAACGGTAAAAATATCTTGCTGAGCAGGCTTCACCACACGTGTGCAAATTATTAGGCAGCAGTATTTGTTCACTTATCTTAGTGATAAAAAATTCACAAGTGCGGATCGTCTGTGAAGACAATTTAGGTGTATGCGCCATCAGTTTGCCTTTTTACCTCCGGGTGGGTGTCCCTCTTCCCACAATAGCGCAATATTGAAATGCCAAAGAGATGTGAAACAGTTGGTGAATAAAATAAGCAAGACTCGTCACATGACGATAAATTTAAAGTACTGCTTTATTTATTGCTTCTAAGAGCATTTCGAAACTATCTATCTTCGTCTTTCGTCTAGTAATCTAGAACACTATAGCCTTTGACTCCTTAGTGTTCTATTCTTCACTTTGTCGTACATTTCCTGCAAAACAGAAGTAACAATGCTCAAATGATAGCTATCAAATGTTGACGCATTTCACTAAGTTTCATTACTTTTGTTCACGAGTATGGCTTCCGCCGGAATGAGTCTTTTTAATAAATGTGTTGAATTGCTGACAGGTGACAAAAAATTTAAATGACAAATGTGGCCATTGGCAGATCGCTATCGCCGGAAATGGGAAAAAAAGTACCCGATTCCCGCCGGGGTCGAACACGCGCCCGCTGCGTGGGAGCCATATACTCTACCACTGAGCCACGCAAGCGCATGTTATCCACCAGCGGAAAATGCCCTATAAGGCAAGCGCGCAGGGGCAGACGACCAGAGCCTCCGCCCGTATGGTGGCGCAAACACAGCGTGCGCAGGCGCAGACGACGAGATGCGATTAAGACGAGGCGCGCAATCAACACGATCCCGAGCTGCCGAGCCTCCGCCATTATGGTGGCGCCATCTAGTTGAGGTGCCTGCAAACGCAGTGTGCCCGACATGTAAGTTGCAGTTGTAAGGCTTGATGGGGCTCAGCAGACTGTAGTACAGAGAGAATTACAAGCCGCAGCTCGCCGTCGACGCCGGGCGGACAGTTCGGTTCGTTCTCGTCAGAACTAGGCGAACAGGCTGCCGCGAAGACCGTGTTGTGCGTGGAGCCCAAGTTTGAGCTACTCTTGAGCTGCTCCAGCAGCTTACGCTGTGACTGTGCTGCGCGTGCCTCGCAGGCCTGCGACATTTTTAGCGCAGTTTTAAAAACTTCGAAAAGCTATGAACCAACTAGCCCGCCAGAACTTCATACTAAAGTACATTTTAGACGTTCTGTATACAGTTCATTGTACTATTGCATCACAGTGACCTATTATCTTTCAGTCTCTGTTACTGTTTATTACCACTGTGAGGAGTAACAGCTCCCATCTCTTCCAACATGCTTTGTTATACTCAATAAACCTTTCCCCTGAATCAAAATAAAAGAGTGTAAGGATTAGCAAAATAGAGTAGCTACGTACGCAAAGGTCGCCTTCATTTCACTGAATTCTTCGTCAGTGAAAACTTGCGTGTTTTTTGGACCAAGCCTATGTAAATGAAATGAAGGAATAAATATAAAGACAAGAAAAGAAATAATAATAGACTGCTGAAGCAAACCACACAGTGCCAATTTCACCAGTCCTATAAAGAAGATAAAACCGCGAAAAATAATGCAATTATAGAATGCGCCCTCACAAAATTTAGTGCAGCATAGTTGTAGTGTTGCTCAAAAGGTTTACTTCATATTTATTGCCCTGGAGATATAGTGAAAACGTGAAATATTGCGCAGTTCCGCCCCTTCGCGCGAACTTTTAACGTTCTTCTGTAGCACCTTGAATGAGTTGTTTTTCTAGGGTTAAATTATATCCAAAATCAATATTTAGTGTTCATAACAGTGCAATGCAAATCTTTGCAAAATATTGTCCTTTTTCAGTAGACATATCAAACATTGTTTGTGATCCCAACAATTATGCGGTAGGTGAGCTTTATGAAATAAATACATATATCTTTTAGTTAAGGAATTTTCACTACAATGCCCTCCAACAGAGGTGCTCCGTTCCAGCAGTATCGCCCTTTCATAGAGAAAATTTCATTAACATTTATTTTGGAGTAAGCATATCGTCTTGCAATGAGAGTTAAAGCACACAAATACAATGAAATTTCACTCACATGTGTATTGTCATTTTTGTTGCGGTCAAGTAAAACTCTGGTAGTTGCAATGTCTGCAGGACCGTCGCAGTAACAGCCGTGGTGCAAAATGTATGTGGCGTGTAGAGGTCTGAAATTGAACATGTATATATACATGACAGTGGAACCTCCCACCTTAATGAATGTGTTCATAATTGTGGTCACTAAGATACATGGTACATGGTACATGGTACTTGTGGTACATGGTATATATTGAAAACAATACAGTTTCAAGAAAGAACACCGGCCGTGAAGCAGATGCAACAAAGCGCATGTCTAAATAATGCTGTATTGCTTGCGCGTCTTGTGCTTAAAGACAGAAAGTTTCATAAGGGGTGGTGACTTATTGCGATGCTTTATATAACCAAATTTAACCGGATCGGCTGCTCCTGGACGGCTTCCCGGAAGTACAGGAAAGACCTGGCTCCAACCCCGGCCTGCTTAGTGTGCGGAGAGGAGGAAACAATCGAACATCTACTTTGTTTCTGCCCCGCCTTCTCCAAAGAAAGGGCTTCACTCTACACGTCATTCCGACGCCTAGGACTCCCTACGGACTCAGCATCGCAGCAGCTCTTTGCCGGTCGGCACCACGGCTCCGCCTTCAGGCACCTTCTCACATTCCTGGAGGACACGCTGTCGTGCAAATTGTGAATGCGCCCCCTGGCTACCCCTGTGTAATCGATCGACATTCACCCTCTTTCCCCTCTCTTTTCCTTCGTCTTTACATCCCCCGCCCCTTCCCTAAGGCGCTGAGTCGTGCTGCCTAAAGGGCTGCAGAAAATAGCGCCTCTTGCTCTTCACAACCACAATCTCTCTCTTTCTTGGTCCGCCGTGCTTGGTCGAGGAGCGCTAGTGGCATCTGCCGATCCTTTGCGGGCGAGCCGAGTCTCCCACTGCTATCTTACGGAAAGTTTGCCGGCTATTTGCGGTGTATTAATTTTGGGTGGCCTGTTCTGCCAATCCCACGTAATGTGGGCAAGAGTTGGCTGGCCTCCACACCACAGACAGTAAGCGCTGTACATTGCGGGGTGAATGTCATGTTTCAATTAAGTGGCTCGGATACGTGTGCGTCTTTATTAGGCGCCAGTCGTAAGAATCCCGCCCGGATAGATCAGGGTTTTCTTGAATGTACTTTCGTCACTCGCCCCATTGGTACTCAAGGATGTCTCGCGGTAAGAATGGGTTTTCTGAGGAGTGGTCGGCCGCTCGGTTGACAGAAGCAGGAGCTGCGCCGTCCGCTCTATTATTGCCATCGAGTCTTGTGGGACTCGGGCACCAGATGATCATGTGGTTCTGCGTTAGGTTGGATCCTAATAGGTGAGTGGTGCTGTGTCGTAGCCTCCCAGTGAGGTATAATCTAAATGCGACTTTGGAATCTGAGAATTATCGACAATTTTCCCAGGGCGTCGTTAGCTTTAATAGCTAGCACGATGGCTGAAGCTTCTGCGGTATTCACAGATGTGACTCGAGCCGTGGCGCAAGTCACAAGCCCTTGATCTACGGCCGCTCCTACTTCTGCGAGGGTGTACTATAAGTACTGCATCGAGCAACATCTCCTTAGACCGTATCCGTAGACCGTAACCGAATTGATGCATCAACTTGCGGGCTCGTGCACTTCTACGAGCCCGGTGTTATTTGGGACTCATGTTTTTGGGGATTGCGGCTACTATGATCTTTTCACGAAGGACTTTAGGCAGAGATTCCAGTTCTCCTCCCTCATACTGTGGACGAGTGAGGTAACCTATGCGGCACAGTCATGCTCTGCCAGAGGCGGTTAAGCTGAGTCTCTCCCGTTGAGAAATGAGCACCGCTGCGCAAAGCTCCTCGTAGTTATGTATTCCGAGGGCCTCCAGGCGTTCAGTGCAGGTTCCCAATGGGTAGGCCGAGAGCAGCTTTGTACGACGTTCTGATCAACGCATCTATGCCATGTAGTTCAGGTTTCGTGGGGTCCTGCAAAGGGAGACTATATTTGAGACGACTTCGCACAAAAGCCTCAACGAGCTGGATCGTCTCAGTTACCTTGAAACCTTACGGTGAAACCTTTACTCTACGAGTCATGCGGGACATCTGTTTCACCGTAGTTCTAAGAGTTTCAATGGTGTGCTCTACTCGTTTGTTGCTTTGCAGCAACAGGCCGAGGACTCGCATTTTCTGGACCTCTCTTACCTGGCTGTCTCCTATAAAGAGGTTGACCGGCTCGTGAGTTTGACGGCCGCCTCGACCTCGGATCCTGATCTATTCTGACTTATCGGAAGCGCAGCTCTTACCGCTTCTGCGAGCGAAGGCTTCAACAACGGTCGCTGCTTCTTGCAGGATTTGTTCTTGTTATCCTAAAGAGCCAGTGGTGGCCTATAGTGTAATATCGTCAGCATTTAACGCATACCCTAGCCCGCGTATGACGTCGAGTTTTTTTGGCTAAGCGTCTCATGTCGATGTTGTAGAGAAGTGGCGAGAATATCGCACCTTGTGGTGTACCTCTATTGGGCATGGGAAAAGAGTCTGAGCGCGTAGTGCCGGTGCCTATTCTCGCGATGCGAGAGGTCAGGAAAGAGAGGACGTAGTCATAGACTCTTTTTCCACAACCGATGTCATCCAGATCCGATAAGACGAGTTCGTGTGGCACAGTGTCGAATGCGCTTTTCAAATCAAGAGTCAGGACGAGATGTTCTGAACCAACCGTGGTGTTGCAAACGACTTTTTCCCGAAGCAGCAGGAAAACAACCTGAGTTGACAAATGTTGGCGACAGCTGAATATGTTTGGAGGAAAGAGGCTGCTGTCTTCAGTGCAAGACGTGAGCGCGTGTGGATCAACTTCTCAAATAATTTGCAAAGATAGGAGGTTAGTGATATCGGTGGGAGATTGCGTAGATCATGAGGTTTTTCTGCTTTCGGAATAAGCACGATTTTGACTTCCTTCCACTGTTGTGGAACAACGCCCCTCCCCCATACCTGTTCATGAAAATATCGAGTAACCTGCTCTAGGTGTTTGTCGTTCAGGTACCGCATCATAACCTTTGTGAGCTGATCTGTTCCTGGAGCAGTACTTCTCTTCGCAGCTTGCGTTGCCGCAAAGAGTTCTGCGTCAGTTATAGGGGCGTCGAGCACTGCGTTTTCTTGCCCTTTGTATGGTAGGATGCATGGGGAAGTGCTTACCACCCCTACGTACTTCTTTTTGAGCTAAATGAGGAGGGCCTGATCTGTTCCCGGAAAGTCTCCGGCAAGACTTTGAAGGGTGCGGTTCGTGGTTGCTTTGGTTTTTCCTGGTTCCACTATGCTACGAACTATTGCCCATGTCTTGCAGGTGTATAACGTTTCGCGAAGTGAGTCGCCAAAGCTCGCCCAACTCGCGGCCTCTAACTGCTGTGCGTAAGCGTTTGACCGCTCAGATGTTTCTGCGATTCTATATATGGCGCAGTTTGCGGTTAAGTTGCTGTTTTTTCTATCGCCCCCTTCGGCCTTGCCACATGTGCAGCAGATGGCTGTCAACTACCGGCGTTTCCGCTGTGAACGCTATCCGCTTAGATGTTGCTTTATGAGCGTCTCGTATGTGCGTTGCCCAGTCTTCAGCGCTCTCGTGCATTATCTGCGGCATTGGGGCTTTGCGATAATTTACCCAGTTTGCGATAACCACATGCCCATAGGCTCGCCGAATTTTGGGAGAGACTACCGACACGTTGAAGATGCAATGGTCACTGCCTACATTCTCTTCTAGGTTGGTCCAGAATACCACTACGACATTGTTTGTGAATGTAATATCTGGAAAGCAGTACTCGAAAGGTAACACTATTACCTAATCTCGTCGTGTTTTGGGGGAGAATGGCGAGTTGGAGGTCATATGCTTCGGCCGCTCACTCGAGCTCCCGGCCTTTGGGCGTGTCTGTTCGGTAACCCCAGCAGGCGTGAGGAACATTGAAGTCCCCAAGAAGCACGAGTCAATCCTGGGTGCCGGAGTGATCCTTGACATACCGAATGAGTTCCTCAAAATCGGCCCTTCTTCCTTTAGGTGGGCTGTACACATTCGTGATTATGGTTCTTGCTTTGCTATGCTTCTGCGGTGGTATTGTTACGATTTGGTGGTTAATGCTGCTAGTCACCAGATATTCTATACTGGTTGATATATCCTTGAGCACCATCGTCGGGACCTTAGGGTAATATTGGTTGGATATCGTGTAGTAGCCATTCAATTTGACCAGCTTGTTACCGATCTTTTGTAAGCAAATTACATCAGGTTTCACTGGCGCAGTGTTAATGTATTACTGTAGAGCTGCCGCCCGTTTGTGGAAGGTGCGGCAGTTCCATTGCCAAATTTCGAGATATTCGTGGTGTGCTCGCGTTTTACTCGCCATGACTAGTGCTCTCGCTGTCCGAGGACGGTATGGGTTTCGAACGGCGGCTAGACGGAGCACCCGGGCTGGTGCTGGCTCGCTTACGAACAGCGCTCCTTTCACTGCACACAGATTCAGCAACGTATGTTTTTTCGCTTTGTAATTCTGTGTACATCCGCTGCTGAAAATTTTGCATAGTTTGTAGTTGCTGCACTACTTGTTGGAGTGTGCCCTCCATGAAATTAGGTGTCTTTATAACCTTGACAGGCGTGCCTGCTTCTTTAGATCTGCTGTTAGATTTGTTAGATCTGTTTAGATTTGTGCTGTTTTGTTCGGTTCGGTGCAGCGGCTAGCTTTGAGGGAGGCCAATTATCCTTTGATTTCTGCCAAGCTCTCGCGGAGAAGCTTGTTTTCGTGAATGATTTTTTGATATGCGGGATTTTCTGTTACACGAGCAGTAGGAGAAACGACTCGTTCCCAGCTTACCGTGTTACCTTGTGGCGCTTGTTTGGTCGCAGTGCCGGGAGCCCCAAATTTAGGCGACTTGAGTGATTCTGAATGAGGTGAGTTATTTTCATACGAGTTCTTTCGTGTCCGGCATCTGGATCGATGGTGAGTCCCTGGTAGCTCTGGCGAGGGATCCGATGCGGATTCTCCATCATCGGAACTTAAGCAACGTTGGCGTTGAGGTGGCTTCGTTGAGGTGTTCTTCCGGGTAGTCCGGTGAACGCCAGCCCTTGGAGTTCTGTTGCTGTGGATTTTGAGACGTTTCTTGTATCTTTGGTCTTCTGTCATGTGACCCTCGCCACAGGCTGTACACTTGGCAACGCACTCGTGTCCGTCTACAGGGTCCTGTTGTGCATACGTATGACATACTGGAGTGTCTGGCTGGGGACAGACGTCTGATCGGTGACCGATTTGGTGGCACACTTTTCACACCTGAGTGGTGACCTTATAGGAATAGCAAGCAAGTTCGTTGCCGTTGTAGCAGACGTACCACGGCGTAATCGTTCCAAAAAAGGTGATAACGGCCGTTTTAGCGTTACAGAACATGCGTGCTTGGAGTATGTCGACCCGTTGCATGGGAATGCACAGATTCGCTTTTAGTGGTTCAGGCGTCGTGTCCGGGTTCAATCCGTGAATGACACCCTTGGTTGTCCTGTCACTTGCTGCTACGTAGGCGTTGACCGAGTGAGGCCGGCTGTTGATGTTTAGCGTTGTAATACGCCTAACACAGTCTGCCACTGTCTGATGCGGCGTGGACAGGATAAAGATGTTGTAGCCTGGCTTGATTCTGAGCAAGGCTTAAGAGCAAGTCGTAGCCTGGCTTAATTCTGATTAGCGGGCTAGTCGGGTTCTTGACCGGTAGCCCCCGATGCGGTCGCACCACTATCTTCAAGTCGTCTTCCGGGAGGGGGGGGGGGGGTGACCGCCTGTAGGCTCATTTGCGTTTAGGTTGTCTGGTTGCTTGACCAGCGGAAGCTTCTTGGTGCTTCAAGGTCCCTGAATATTTCCGTGGTTTGGTCGTCCTCTCTTTCGCAAGAGCTTATTTCTGTCGAAGCGTGAGGACCGTCTGCCAGCCCCCATCCGTTCGACTTAGTCTCCCTGTACCGGCGTTCTGATCGCTGGGTCCTCTTGGCGCCGGGAGATTGTGACCAGCGGAGTCTTGAAAATCCATGTTATCAAAGTGTTGGCGTCGTGCGTACGTCATCCGCGAGGGCCCGGGACGAGCGGTTACGTCGGGGGCTTGATTTGCAAGAGCCATCGAGCGCGTGTTCGTCGCACACTCTGGTGTTCCTGCGGCCGCCTACGTGGCGGCTTTGGTTTTAGCGAGCTCGCACGAAACGAAGGCACGTTTGAACTTGTAAAACAATGAGTTCCGGTCACTCAGGGCTGTGGGTAGTTTCAGTCGATGCGGGACCACTTCACAGATCCGTGATGATCGTGGAAATCGGTCGCATGCACAATTTTTCACCAGAAAGCTGGAAAATTCGCGGAGCACATGTGGACACGACAGTACTCGTCGACGAAGAAAGCGTCCTCCTCTCGCAGAGGCGAACATCCCGAGTTTAGACTGGGGGTAGCCGAGAGTTCGCGTAGGCGAATAAATGACGATTCGGAGGAATGTGAACGTGGCCGGTTGAATTCATCGCGATACTACGCAGAACATCGCGTAGAAATCCGGAGCGCCAGGAAACTAAGTGTGTGGTTTGTCACTACCTTACTAGGCTTTCACCAGCTCCGCTGGTCTCTCGAGTTTGTAAAAAGGGAGATCTATAAAAAGGGAGATCTATAAAAAGGGAGATCTATAAAAAGGGAGACCCGTCTCGCAAATCATTCAGTTCATTCTAAGACTGGCATGCGTAGAACAAGGGAATTAAAGATACCAGAAGAACAGCGTGAACACACTGCTCGGCCATGTGTGGTGCTCGATACAGCTTCGCTGAATATTCACATTCGCAGGGCGGGATGGCGGCCACTTTTTAAAAAATAATGAGCATACTTATGTTAATTAACTTCTTTTTCCTCGGGCAAGAGTACAATTGTTCAGCACAGGTAAACCAAATGGAGGCTGTAGATTTAATGTTTAGCGATAAATCGCAGAAATAATGAAGTGTACTAAATATACCGCAAGTTATGAAAAGGCGTGGACACACACGAACAATCTGCGTGTCCCAAGGCATGCCCCTACACAATTCGACGTTTAATGCTTTGAATAAGTGAACCATTTTAGTAGTTTATTTTCCATGATGTTCTCAAATAATCAGTGTGTCTGCCGGGGAGCGAATTGAAGTTTTTGTTTTCCTACGTTTATTGAAAACATGTAGTTTTCACTAGAAACTAGGGCTCTAGTGCAAATCGCTATATCTGCACACGTATAAAACCGAAGGATGGGTTCAATTTAACTCCAGCTTGAAATTTGTTTCTTTTCTTTCAGAACTGCATGTCTAGCGGGGGAAATGAACAATTAGAGATACGAAATAAGAAAATAGGCTATCAGCTGAAACTATATAAGCAAGTTTCTTGCTCAGTATTTGGGATGTCAATAATGCAGATGCTCAAAATGTTTTCCAAAATTATATGAAATAATTGTTTCTGGAATTTTACGTGGCAAAACCACAATCTGGTAATGTGGTACACCGTAGTAAGGGATGCAGGACTTGTTTTGATCCCCTGACATTCTGTACCGTGCGCCTAAATCTAAGCGCACATAACTTTTTTTTTGCCTTAGACCCTCATTTGATCCCACAATGCCACTCTCAGGGACACCTGTATTGACGGACTGCATTGAAAGCATGTTGTCAAGTATGACGCTATGGCCAAGGTCACTTGTGTTCCACTTGACAAAAAATAATGAAGATGCCTGCATTTACGAAGCAACTAAACAAACATAACTTGTCCTCAGTTTTTGTTTTGCTAGCTTGTTGCTCATAAACTATCTTGAGTGGGTTTTTATTTAGCATACATTGTGATAGTAATTATTGCTGTTTGACTTCCTCATTATGTACATGCTTTTCTCGCTAATTAGACTATATATGTCTTATGCAACATGTGTAATTTGCTACCAGTACTCCTTTACCTACTTATTATATATAGGCATTTATTTCTTTACCTAATATAATTATGTTACAAGACTTTTCATTGCTCCTCGTTATCGAGTTATTTCAGCTGCAAGTTTATTTTGGTATGTTTACTTTGGAAATTAGGTGCCATTGCAGTGCATGATCACCTCGTGCATAGAAATACATTCTTATATGGCAATGCAATTTGCTTCATAACGGCGAACTATGCTTCTGATTCCCTGTCTATCACATTTCCATGTCTGCCTTTGCACTCACATGTGGATAACATCCGCGTACATCGCCCCCATATGCGCTTACACCATGACCTTCGCTGCCATAATTAAATCATAAAATTTTTAACTAACAATGAAGCAGATCTCTTCCTTGTACACTGACTAAATTTAATATTGCTGACTACGGGTGAATATTCGTGCCAGAATCGTTTGGAGTTTTCATTGCTCAAAAAAAAAAAAACCTAGAACGCCAGAATGTAGGAAGTTAGCATGTGCGTTTGCGTAATTGTGCTCCTGTGGGTGGTACATTTTGTATGATGTTCATGTGTGTGTATGTGGGTGGACGGTACGGGTTGTTTGTGCGTACGCATTCTGTAGTGAGGTTTGTTTGTGCTTGTGTATGTGTCTCTGTGTGCTTGTGCATGCAACGATTGTGTTCTGGAAAAAGTGCGCAAACAGAAAAATGATGTCATCTTGGAAAAAATGAAGATTTCTTCATCAATGCGCACAGCTTCAGCACTATACTTCGCGAAACAAAGGGGGCAAACTATTTCCTTCGCGGAAGATACCGATTTCAGTAGCCTGTATTAGAGAAACAATCTGAACGCTCGAATATATATTTAGCAGCGAAAACCTGGGATGCTCCTACTGCGTCACGATCCTGAGAGCATGGGGTATATTTCGACACCCCATAATTTTCTTTGATCAACGGGAAGTAGCTATATGTTCAAAACGACACTTCAGTGCATGTTGGGGCTTGCAATTCTTATGGGCTGTAGTATTTACTTTCATGTAACATGTTTGGGTGCAAATTTTTGTTGCGATTTCGACAACCAACGCAGCCAAGATATCATGAAGTCAGAATTGATAAAATTGAAAGTTGAATTCACATAACAAATCCTTTCTAAGAAATGTACATCGCGTTCTACAAGGTTTTTATATTACGATCAACGTAGCTCTAACACCGTGATGGTTCATTAGCTGAATAAAACTCCGCCTTGATCTAATACAGCAAGAAAAAGTACCACAAGGTGCAGCACTAGATGCACAAACGAGTGTCCGCGACTGTGTACATAGCACAATTTTTAAATTATTCATTATGACATCGGATGAAAATTATACCATCCGCACGGTGTGTCCTGTTCTCTCCTATGTCCGTTCTGAAAAAGAAAATGACAAGGATACATACACATATTTTCGATAACCTTGGCTGGTCGGGCGTTCAAAGTCAATTCTGTCAACATCATAGAATCTCCACGCGAACATATGACGTTTATTGCTTCGGCACTGTAAAAAGTGCACATTGTATCAGCTAGCACTTTAAGTATAACCAAAAACCTATAGAGAAATGATGATTTCATTCGTTAGAAGGCAGAGAGGCGTTTCGGCACCGCAGAGCTTCTCCTGTTGTTGCGGCCAAGTCAGGGAATTATCTGCCCTGACGGCATATACTACGAAATAGCATTGTGCATCAAGCGCATAAAGTGGAATCATTCGACGCATAAAACAAAGCTCTTTCAAAGTTCTTGCAATTATCCATGATGTTTGACAGTGCGAAATTAAACAATGCACGGCCAAACAATCTACAAACAAAGACAAGTTGTCGCGCCTTTCGCCGTCCTTTCTATATGTCCGCGCTGACTAACAAGAACTAGCCCGGTCGGAAACCTTTCTTGCAGTGATAGAAGGTAACTCGTAGTAATATTTGTATAGCTGAGCACTCAAATAAACCTTATAAATGAATGTAGGACGCGAGAAATTTGTTCAACAGTGCCCTCTATACTACGGAACGGTTGTAATGAACTAGTCTTCTGGAAGAATCCTCGATATATTTGTTCATTGTGATCACTATTGAAAAACAGCTTGTAACGCATTGCGAGTCGTCCCGTAAATGATGCTAAACCATTAGCTTTATGCCTGCTATCCCTGTGCAACCTCTCCTTTGTTGAGATTAAAACTGAAAAAGTTGTGTCCACTGCAGGTTTCGTACAGTAGGAAGTACAATAAATAAATAAGTAAATATTATTTACAAGGTACTTTTCATTTGAAGAGTAGTTTTGGTGTACCTTGGGAGGCACTGAAACGCATTGTAAAGGAAACGAACATGCCAATTTATTAATGGAAAATAAATCTGCCCACATCCATCATAAATCAGTGGGAGCTCAGCTGTATCACCCACGTACCTTCCTCTATACTCCGGAACAACCGGAACAACAAGTACCATGGTTGTCCCAACTTCTCAATACCTTTCAGCACAAAGGGCATTAGATCTCATGCTAGGAGAGCTTCCTGAATAGCTACTGGATGTAATACAACGAATGGCACCTGACATATATGATTGAGAATTTTTAACTGACACATAATTAATTGCTTGGGCATAACAGCAAATTATGATGCGAAAATTTCATGTAGCAAATTTCATCAAATGTTAATTATAAAAAAGTATCAAAACCAATAACATATATTCCTTATGTGAACGTTCAGTGCCACTCGCCCTTCCGTCAGTATTTCTAGAAAATTAGGCAACGAATTCCTCAAGGTGCATGCCTCCAACTTTTATATACACTTACGGAGTGATCTTTCAGATGGATTGATTTTTTACTAGTCTCGGAGTGTCTGTTAGCACATGAATTGATAACAAAAACGATAAAGAATTACTTCTTTCTTAACCCATTTATGCGATGCTCTTTAAAGGTTCAGGAAAGCTTATTGAGCCAAATTGTTTATTTTTTGTTTTATCTGATAACCTGTTCCAGGAACGATCTGTCATTGCGTAAGAATTAGAATAAGAGCATCATATCAATGAGCTTGATCCAGTTTCTAAACTCAGCAATGCATAATATGATACAAAGGAAAGTAAATGTACTTACGAGGTAAAAAAATAATTCATTGTTTCAAGTGATTGACTCTTTGACGTTGCCAAAGCTTTCAGTGCTTCCAGTGTCGCATTGCCATTTATTATTTTGCGTGAAGGCGCCTGGCTATCATATACAGCCAGATTGTCTTTCTGTAAAAGAGTATGCAAGGACGACGGATATTTCATGTACCTGACAAGGAACCATTTCTACTGTCGTGGGAGCTTTAAAGCCTATATGGCTGTATTTAAAAGTAGGCAAAATTGGTTCAAAAACTCATCTGAGACTGCTCTACGCATGCGTAAGCATTGTGCCACTTGCTCATCTCCACGCAGCGTGGTGGCATTATCAGTGTTATGACACTCGATCCGGCCAGTACAAACAACAGCACTGCGCCGACACGAACTGGTGAGGACGGCGGCGCAATGTGCATTGAAATGCAAGCAAAGTACTGCTGGTGGTGGCACCACGTGCACGGACGACATTACTATCATCATCACTAGTTATCAGTCTGTACCACCTTGTCCATCCGTGTCAAACCATTATGAAAAGTGATTAAAGGACTTATACCCGTGCCACACGGGCGAAGTAAAGTTCACTTTGAGCGACTGCACTTCGCGGCTAGTGTCATTTGCAGGCTGCCACAGGGGAACGCTTAGTGGCACTCACTGCAGAGCGCACACGCCAGCGTGTGTGTTCGGCGAACTCACTTCGCGGCGGCGACGTGTGTAGCCTCGTTAGCAATGCTTAGAAGATAAGTATAGTGATATTGAAAGTAGAGTCAGGAGTAATTTTAATAACATTGTTGCAAATTGCTAACTTAACAAGATAATAAAGTGTGCCACACCGCAAAAAAAAGAACAGCAAAAAACTACTCTCGCTCTCGGGCTGTTAACGACCACGCCGGTATAATGGCTGCGCAGTTGTTTGGCGGATCGAGTCGTTTTGACTGTTGCTGGTCAAGTTGCCGTCGTTACCGGCACTTGTAAAGGTGGGTTGTAAATGTTGTTTCTAACAATAATAAACTGTTTTCGTGCGCACATTTCTATATTATAAATATATGCTTTCCCGTCTGACTCCCGGTTTGAAAGAACACTTTTCTTTCTCGTGTAGCAGCGCACCGCCAAAGTGACACTCGGCGCGCTGAAGTGCACTCGCTCAAAGTACACTTTAATTTGCCCGTGTGGCACAGGTATTAGGCGGTGGCACGGCTGCGCCCACCGTACCTTGAAAGCGATCTGCGAAGCGGACATAGAGTGTCGACTGTTGATAGCTCCGCGCGCTGTGTTTTCGCTGCTTCGCGTTGAAGAGACACGGCGGAGGCATATCCTGAAAGCGATCTGCGAAAGGTGCACGGTGCGGCGTGTGGGGAGACCTTCGTGAGAGGTGTGTTCTTTTATCTTATTTCGCGTTGAAGCGACAGGCAGCACGAATGTAAAGTTGCTCGCTGCTGCGGGCTCTATCTTTAAAGTGATCGTCTTACGGGAAGGATGGGTGGGCACACGGACGGATGGACAGTTTTGTCATTACGAAAGAATAGAAATGTTTACCCATTTAAAAATTGCGCTACTAAGCTTTGCGCGCTCTGCACAAAAAAGTCACGCAGAAACTCCTCTAGGAATTGTCTACGTATGCTTAAGCATTGTGCCACTTGTTCATCTCCACGCAGCGTGGTGTCATTATCAGTGTTATGATACTTGATCCACAGAGAAGATAAAACAACATTTTAAAGAGAGGACACTCGCGCAAATCTGGGCCTGAGGAAGTGCGTCATGATCACGTGAAAGCATAGTCTTCCACACAGCCGCTAGCTGGCGGGAGTGGTAAAAAAATAGGTTTAAAATTAGGTTGACACACAACGTCATTCTTTCAAAATTTTGTCCCTAATCAGGATACACACTTTTACTTATGTAATAAAATGAATAGTTGTGACTGTAAATTTTTGTTAAAGCCGAGCCTTGCCCAGCCGCAAGCCATTTTCATTTCAGTGCATTTCGGCAGCGTGAAGCCTCGTGCGAACTTTAATCTCTCGTTTCCTTGTGCTAAGTTCAGTCTCTCGTGCGGAAGAAACCTCTGCTGCTTTCGTATCGGCATCATTCTTGCGCCTTGAACGGAACGTGTGACATTTTTTTACATTTCCTTGTACTTCACACGCTGTGCTCGTTGCCTAGCTTCAATGAAGGTTGACATAGCTAGCTTTGCGTCTTTAGGTTAACAGCTTCGAAATTCCTGAAGGGCCCATTTTTTCTTAGCCTAACATTACATTATATTATGGAGGTTGTTCCGTTTGCTTAAGAGCTAAAGGGTGCCAGCACTACGTGCCCGTCGTCGCTAATCGCATTCACGACCGCGAAGGAAGGCGGTGAGGTGCTAATTAAATATTTATCTAAATATTTCGTTTAATATTTTCCAATTATTTACACTCACGCACAATTATTTAATTAAAGAAATTGCTCATTGTCGAATGAGCTATAATTATGATGGCTTATGTTTTAGAGGGTGGGTTCAGCCAGTTGTATTTACGGTAGGAAGCGCAATGATACTAGCTTTTGTTCATTTGCTTGCGAAACTTTTCGTTTCTAGGAGCACTTAAGGTATGTAAAAAATATGATCTCATGGTAAAAACTTAACATACTTAACAGTTAATTAGGTGAATGAGAATGTCCCGGCCTGGCCCTTGGCCTTTACTGCGAAGACAGCGGTTTTAGAAGTTAATCCGGCCACTTGGGAAATTGAACCCATGCCCGGGGCCAAAAGGAAATTAATTTTTTGAGCGTTCTGTTTCAACTTTCCGCACAAATGTAATTTCTGCTCTTACAATTAGCACTACTGATTCGTAGTTATCGGGGGAGAGTAGAGCTCACTGAAGATCAACAGTTAAGCAAGGCTATTTATATGAAAGCCTTTTTGTCAAACGGGGTGCTAGTGTCTTCCTTGTTTGACGTGTTGACTGGAGAAATTGCCACAGTGAAAACATTTATTCTGCAAAAATTGTGGTAATAAACCATACCCAATATCTATATTTTGTGAGGTCTTATATTTGTGCATGAATGCAACTGATTACAGTGCTAGGATGCCGTAGGTACGAATACAACGGCAAATTACTGATTCTTTTTGTATATCTCTTTTTGTTTACCACGGTGAATAATGTTTTTTGTACCTGGCAACATGTGCTTTTCCTCTAACTATTATTTATTGTATTGCTTCCCTGTTTTATTTTTGTCAGTGTTCATTAATATCCTTGTAACCTGCAAGGGATAACGTCACTTTGAATTTGTTATTACATTTAGTGTCGTGCAATAAATATTTCTTCATTTAAGAGGTGTCTCAATGTGTGCGTTAAATTTGGCTCCACAGGAAGTTGAACAGACAACAGCACCGCTAGAATTACCTTGCCTGTAAGGGTACTAGTAAGTGCAATGTAACATTGTCAGGAATAAAATTTTTACACTTAACAGCAAGCAATGAACTAGCTGACAACGATATAATAAAATAGACGCCTAACAAAGGAATAAAAGCATCGGAATACCATGCGGATGCCCGTCAGAGCGAGCAACGCATTCCAGCATTCAAACTGTCTGCTAGTATGGGTATCCAGGAAAGCAAAACCGGAACTTAGTGGTTAATCTTCCGTCTAGCCGCTTGATGAGCTACAGTCGGTTGAGCCACTGGGTTTTATGGTATGTCCTCTCTCTAATAAATGCTACTTCTATGCTGTATGCTGGATCCTGCCAGTAGAAACGACAGCGCTGTGACGGCACGAACTGGTGCGGACGGCGGCGCAAGATGCATTGATAATGCAGGCAAAGTGCTGCAGGTGGTGGCACCAGGACATCCTGATCATCATTGGCCGGTATTGCTCTTTAGCGCCGTGTCCATCGGTGTAGAACCATTATGAACCTCGATCAAAGGACTCCGGCGGGAGGACCGAACGATCAAACGTACTCTGGCACGGCCTCGAGCACCCTATCTTGAAAGTTATCGGTGAAGCGGACAGAGAGTACCGACTGCCGTGAGCTCCGCAAGCTGTGTTTTCGCCGCTTCGCGTTGAAAAAAACAGGCGTGGATCTACGTATTGAAAGCGACCTGCGAAAGGTGCAGGGTGCGGCGTGTGGTGAGACCTTCGTGAACGCTGTGTTCGCTCCGCTTCGCTCCGCTTCGCTCCGCTTCGCTCGCGTTGAAGCGACAGCAGCACGAAAGTAAAGTCGCTCGCTGCTGGTGGCTGTATCTTGAAAACGATCGCGTCTAACGGGAAGGATGGACAGGCGGACGGACGGATGGTCAGTTTTGTTGTTGGGTAAGCATAGAAATACTTACTCGCTGAGAGCAAACATCGCGTATAGCACAGGAACATAACAGGAAATTATGCGGTTATGGAGCGCAATACGGAATTCGCTGGCGTGTTTTGAGACCTCATATTATGTCTGGAGTGTGGCATGTGCACTTCGTAAGAACGCCGCAGCTACATCATGACCTCCGGGTTGGTAACGACGATGATGGTAGCCACACCGGCACTGAGGCCACTTCTATCGGAGTGCCCCCAGCTGAGTCCTGCAAAGCCAGCTAGGGTATGGTGGCCACAGCTGGACCACTGCTGCCTCCAAATTTTAGTGGGCCCCGGAGCTCTCAAGGCTTTTGATTCGGCCGTGGAATGTTATCAGAAAGCTGCGCCTGGCGATGACGTCACCGCGCGTTGCCTAGCAACGCCTTGCACAGCTGGGGCGAGATGTTGCTAGGTGACGCACGTGACGTCATAGCTCGGCGAGGTTACCACCCTATCCCAGGTTACCCTCGCCACAGCGCGTGGCGCGGCCGACGTATCCGGCGTTCGTCGGCCACGCCTCTCCCCCGACTGTAGAGTGCTGCGCTTTCGCTGCCGTGGCGTCCCCGTGCTGAGCCGGCTCGCGCGTCAACGCTACGTCGGACTATTTAGAGGCCTTGAGAAGACTGCGCGCTGACTCTAGTATCGTCCCGATACTCGGTGTCGGCTAAAAGTTTGGGTAAGAACCAGCCAAGCCAAACCATTTTAAGCAAAGGAAAGCAAAATCGAAGCTAAGAAAGGGCAACCAGCTTCGCTGCTTGACCAGTATACACACAACTTAGTGTAAAGGTGTCCCAAATTTTTGTTTAAAGCGAAGCTTGTTATAACGCATATTCTGGGGGCGTCTATGTACGCACAAAACTATCATCATCCGCATTGGCTCGAGTGTCGTCATCTTCTTTGCAGCTGGCTCGTTGGCGCCCCTCGGTTCGTGCTCCTGCTCGTGCTCGGTACGCGCTCTTGGCACTACTCCCGCATTCGTCGTCGTCATCTGCTTCCACAGCTGGCTGCGTTGCCGCTAATCATTTCAGGGTAGAATTTCACTTCTCTTCGGTCGTTGTAATGGGGAGACCATGTTTACGGGGGTATATGCTATCCATTGTCTTGCATAACGGACAGATTTATTTTGAAGCAATTTTATGCACATGCATCCACAATTAATTCACTCGGGAAAATGCACGTCGTCGTGCCGATTCTAGCGTGAGGGCTTCCGAAGCCCAGGCGAAACATCAGCGAAGAGCCGCGGACCCAGAGTTTATGGAGTGCGATGTTCACACCAAATGTCATTAAAGAGCCACCGACCCTGAGTTGCAACCGCATGATGTTGAGGCCAAGCGTCAGCGTCGTCTAGCTCTCCAGGAACCCGACAATGGTGGTGCACGCCTCGGCAACGCTAGCGCCAACGTCCTCGGTGCAACGGCTAGGTTTCAAGGCGACTTTCTCAACCGGAACTTAATAGCAGCTGCTGTGGTTGTGGTTCGAGCACAACGTGGAACTCGACAATGCAATTTGTTCAGAGCAACACCGAAGAAACACACAACAAGAATCGCTTACACTCATTTCCTCGACAGGGGAGGGGCTACCGATTTTCTTTCTGCGCCGATTATTTTATAAGCCTCTTTATTGAGGCTTTTCCTGATAGCAGCGCTCACTTCATGCGGCCACTCTGAATCAAGTTTCAGGTTTGAAACACGCATTCTTTCACAACGCACAGGTCAAATACTGACCATATTGAGGTGGTGGCTCAAAAGAAACAACATGGGTAGACCTACTATTGGAATTAGATAACGCCAATTTTCAGCAAAGAAACAAACTGAACTTCGCAAAATAGTACACGTGGCAATAAGTACACATGCGCAAACTCATACAGTAACATGCATTTCTCAAGAAGCTGATGATTATATTTAAAGCGAGAAAGGCAATGATGATGATGATGTATGGTGTTTAATGGCGCAAGGGCCAAGTATGGCCAAAGAGCGCCGTGCCAGTGTTTGTGAGTTTGCAGTGGAGCGATGAATTCTGAGAAATAGATGAGGCGTGGCTGTAAAGAGGCCTAAAATAGTCGCTGTAAAGTGCGTAAAACATACATGTATTAAGATCATGGCAATGGCTAATGAGGTGTGCTATGAAAATGAAGAATGCATTGAGGGAGAATGATACGATTTACAAAATATAACAGATGCAAGAATTGGCCAGAAGCACAATTGCCTAAACAAAGCCCTTGAAACACAAGGGCCTGAAGGCACGTGCTATAAAAATAAACTATCACAGCAGCATCCTCTGGAGAGAGGATGCGCTATGAACTTATTGGGCTAATAACGTGTAGTACAACATCGTTCAAGAAACGGAGAACTGCTTTGGCGTTAAAAAGAGGTTCTTCACCAATAAACATCGTAGGATGAAGAGGGATATGATAGTGGTATGCTACAGGGAAATGTTTCCTTCTCTCTGTTTCGGCTTCCCGACACTCCAGTAAGACGTGGAGTACGGTCAGCCTTTCCCCACATCTGCCACAGAGGGGAGGTTCAGCACCAGTTAAAATATATGAATGTGTACCATATGTATGTCCTATTCTAAGGCGGCAAAAGAGAACTTCAGTGTGTCGTGACTTTGTTAATGATGGCCAGTTGCCCAAAAGGGGCTTAATTACATGGAGTTTGTTCAGTGTTTGTTCATCCCATAAGTGTTGCCAATAGTTTCTGAGTTTTTTGCGTAGAAATGGCTTTAAGTCTGTGGCAGGAACGGGTATGGAAAAATTGCTAGGTTTTGTTGCTATGGAAGTTGCCATTTTGTCGGCAAGCTCGTTACCCTCTATATACCTGTGCCCAGGCACCCAACATATTACAACGTGTTGATTAGAAGCATACATATTGCAGAGTAATGAATAGAGGTTATTTATAACAGGATTTTTCTGTTTTCGTAGAGATTTCAAAGATTTCACGACACTTAAGGAATCTGTGAATATAATGGCCTTTGGGAGCTTGGCTTTCTTGATGTGTTTAGTAGCCGACAGTAAGGCATAGGCCTCTGCCGTGAAGATACTGGTTTCAGGATGTAAAACGTCAGATTCAGAAAACGATGGGCCAACAGCCGCGTAAGAGACGCCGCCTTGTGATTTCGACGCATCCGTGTAAAACTCTGGGCAGGTGTACTTCGACTGAAGCTCTCGAAAGTGCATATGTATGTGCGCCTCTGGGGCGTGTTTTGTTACATCTACAAATGATGTGTCGCATTCAACGATTTGCCATTGCCACGGCGGCAACAGCTCTACTGGAGCCATCAGGCAATTTTCGAGGATTGGGACATTCATTTCATCGAAAAGTTTTCTGACCCGCATTGAGAAAGGCTCTCTCACTGAGGGTCGATTATGGAATAGTGCAGCAGATGCCATATCGTTAAGATGTTTGTAGCAAGGATGTCGAGGGTTAGACTGTACTTTGAAGAAATATGTGAAACTGGTGTATGTTCTTTGTAGGTGAAGGGACCACTCATTTGATTCTACGTATAGACTCTCAATAGGGCTTGTTCTGAAGGCGCCTGTGGCTAATCGGATACCCAGATGGTGGACGGGATCCAGTATTTTTAGCGCGCTTGGCGCGGCTGAGTGGTATACCATGGCACCATAATCCAAACGTGATCGAACAAGGCTCTTATAGAGGTTAATTAGGCACTTCCTATCACTTCCCCATGTTGTATGAGAGAGAATTTTCATTAAGTTCATTGTTTTTAGGCATTTTGCCTTCAGATATTTGATGTGCGGAATGAAGGTCAATTTTGCATCAAGTACAATACCTAAAAACTTGTGCTCCTTGTTCACAGGTATTCGTTGCCCAGACACTTCGATACTGGGATCGGGGACTAGTCCTCGCTTTCTTGTGAAAAGGACACAGGAACTTTTCTGGGGGTTAAGGTTAAATCCGTTTTCGTCTGCCCATTTAGACACTTTGTTTAGGCCTTGCTGTATCTGTCGTTCACAAACTGCGAGGTTACAGGATTTAAAGCCTAATTGCACATCGTCTACATAGACAGAATAGATGATTGCTGGAGGTAGTGATGCACGGAGCGAGGTCATCTTAACAATGAACAGCGTGCAACTGAGCACCCCTCCTTGAGGTACACCAGTTTCTTGTGTAAATGGGCGGGACAATACGTTGCCAATTCTGACTCGAAAAGTACGGTTAGACAGGTAGCTTTCTATAGTGCTAAGCATATTACCTCGAATGCCCATATGCGACAGGTCTCGTAAGATACCGTACCGCCATGTCGTATCGTACGCCTTTGCCATATCGAGAAATATAGACAAGAAATACTGATTGTGTACAAAAGCATCACGGATGTTTGCTTCGATGCGAACGAGGTGGTCGGTTGTAGATCGGCCTTCCCTAAAGCCACATTGAAATGGGTCAAGCATTTTGTTAGACTCTAAGAAATGTACAAGACGGCGATTGATCATTTTCTCAAAAAGTTTGCAAAGGCAGCTCGTAAGTGCTATAGGCCGGTAGCTGGTCACCAATGATGTATCATTACCGTGCTTTAAAATTGGGATGACAATAGCTTCTTTCCATTTAGCTGGCAGATACCCAGCGGCCCAGATAGTATTAAAAAGTGTGAGTAGTGTGATTTGCGTGTCGGGGTGCAAGTGCTTAATCATATCGTACATGATTAGATCCGGACCCGGTGCAGAGCTCTGACATGCTGACAAGGCAGCTTTAAGTTCGGCAACGCCAAAAGGACGATTATAAGGGTTATTTGGGCTGCATTTTCGGTTTAGTGGCTTACATTCTTCTATTGTTTTGCACTTCAGGAAGCTCGCTGAGTAGTGGGTGGAGCTAGACACATGCTCGAAGTGTTGACCAAGTGCGTTGGCCTGGTCTTCCAACGTGTTTCCTTCTTTATCCACCACGGGCAACGGATGAACTTGTTGTCCCTTAAGCCTCCTTAGTCCGCTCCATACTTTTGCCTCCTGTGTGTATGAATTGATGCCGGACAGGAACTTCTCCCAGCTTGCCCTTTTAGCTTGCCGTCGCGTTCGCCTTCCTTGTGATTTTATGTTTTTAAATTCCATCAAATTTTCTGCAGTTGGGAATCGGCGAAGTATGCCCCACGCTTTATTTTGTTTTTTACGCGCCTCCTTGCACTCATCATTCCACCATGGAACTCGTCTTCGGGATGAGCGACCGCTTGATTGTGGAATGAACTTCTTTGCTGCCTCGATGATAAAATCGGTAAAATACGCTGTCGCGTCATCTATACTAAATTCGCTGATAAAATCACGGGATATAAAAGTCGATTCCTTAAAACGTTTCCAATCAGCAGAGGCTAGTTTCCATCTAGGTACATGTGGAGGGGAGTCACCTTGCGTTACTAGGCTTAGAGTTAATGGAAAGTGGTCACTTCCGAATGGGTTTTTGATTACATTCCATTCTAAGTCAGGAAATAGGGAAGCAGATCCAATCGCCAAGTCTATCGATGAATAGGAATTGTGGTGAGGATTATAATATGTTGGCTCCTTCTTATTAAAGAGGCATGCACCGGAGTTTACTAAAAAGTTTTCTACGAAACGGCCTCTCGCGTCGCATCGTGAGTCTCCCCACAATGTATTGTGGGCGTTAAAATCTCCCACGAGTATGTAGGGCTCGGGAAGTTGATCGATAAGATTATAAAAGTCTGTTTTCTCGAGGTGATGATTTGGGGGTATGTAAATAGAACATACCGTGACCAATTTGTTAAATAGGATAGCCCGAACAGACACTGCCTCAAGGGGCGTCCGAAGGGCGACGTGTCGACAAGCTACGGACTTGTCGGCAACTATTGCTACACCGCCGGAGGCGTTAGCCTCGTTACGGTCTTTTCGGAAGATGGTGTATTGACGAAGGAAGTTTGTGTTTGTAGGTTTCAGATGTGTCTCTTGAACACACAGCAACTTAGGATTATGTTTGTGTAGGAGTTCTGTAATGTCGTCGAGGTTGTGAAGAAGTCCTCTGACATTCCACTGAAGTATTTGTGTCTCCATAATGACAGATGTGTTTGTGCTGTGTGTTTAAGAGGTGAGGATTAGCTCACGGGGCCCTTTGCAGGCGCCGTGATACGAGATTTTTCTTTTCTGGAGCGGTCGAGAGATTCTCGCCGCTCCTTAGGCGCTGGTGGCGCCGTCTGGCCGGTTGTTGTGTCCATCGCATCTTGCGAGGCGCTGGACACGCGCTCTTGCGAGCGGTTAGTTTGACGTGAAGGCCTCGTCTCGAGGGACGAGACCTTGGAGGCCACCAGCCCTGAGGTCGATGGCCCCGTGTTCTGAGATGGCGGAGCAGCCTGAGCTGCAGCCGCCGAGGGGGCGGATGGCGTCGCTGGCGGCTCACTGCGTGTGAGCCGGACAGCCGCCGGAAACCGTTGTGTCGCTGCCCCCTGACGCGTCACATCGGCAAAGGTGTTTTTGGGCAGGTATGATACCCGCCTACGTGCCTCCTTGAATGATATGTTCTCCTTTACTTTGATTGATACAATTTCTTTTTCTCTTTTCCAGGTAGGGCACGACCGCGAGTATGCGGCGTGCTCCCCATCACAGTTTACACAGTGGAGAGAGTTTTCACATGATTCAGAGAGGTGTTCGTTCGCACTGCATTTCGCACAAGTCTGACGGCCTCGGCAGTTCTGTGAACTGTGGCCAAATCTTTGGCATTTGAAGCAACGGAGAGGGTTGGGGATGTACGGCCTTACTCTGATTTTAATGTAACCTGCCTCGATGGTTTCTGGCAGCACACTGGAACCGAATGTGAGTATTAGATGCTTAGTGTCAATTTCTTTACCATCACGCCTCATTCTGATCCGTTTTACGTTGATTACATTCTGTTCTTTCCATTCTTCCAGAAGTTCAATCTCGGTAAGCTCCATGAGATCAACATCGGAAACTACACCGCGGATGGTGTTCATGGTGCGGTGTGGGGTCACTGAAACGGGTATGTCCCCAAGAGACACTAGGTTAGATAGTTTTTCATGTTGCTTTTTGTCGTGAAGTTCCAAAAGAAGGTCCCCACTTGCTAGTCTGGATGCCTGATAGCCTGGGCCAATTGTCTGAGTTAGACATTTGGAAACGAGGAAAGGCGAGATCATTCTCGTTGTCTTTCCTGGTTTCTCACAGTGAATTACTTGATAGCGGGGGAAGTTCTCGGTGTTACGGCCAAAAAATTTAAATACTTCTTCGGTGCGCCCTCGTTTCTGAGGGCGATCAGGGAGTTTGGGAAAGGATCTATCCATCCAAATTTGCAGTTTTCGGCAGTAACGCCAGCCGCCCACCATGGAGCCCAACAAGGGGACGCCACAGGTCTTATAGAAAACAAGTCCTGCGGACGCCAACTGTACGTCACCACTATAACCGAATATGAAGTAACCTAGGTTGGCTCCTCACACAGGGTTAACCCTCGCTGCCAAGAAGGTCGGAAGTAATATAGAAGAGAGTAGACGACAGGAAAGATAAAAAGGCGAGAGAGAAAGACGAAGATTGGAGAGAGAGACAGGAAAAGGCAACTACCGATTTCCCCCGGGTGGGTCAGTCCGGGGGTGCCGTCTACGTGAAGCCGAGGCCAAAGGGGTGTGTTGCCTCCGCCGAGGGGCCTTAAAGGTCCAAACACTCAGCGTTGGCTCAACCCCCAGGATCCCCCTTTCCCCGGACACGGCTAAGCCGCGCACGGTTAGACGCGGGAGGGTCCAACCCTCGTGTGCTCGGGTCCGTGGTGTCGCAACACACCAAACGCCTGCTGACGCAGACGCCCCTGCGGGGACATATGGATTCCTGACCGCATAGTGAAAACGATGGTCCTATAGCTGCGTAAGCCAAACACCAGCAAATACTTCGAAGCGTCTTAAAAATTCAGCACAAGAGTACTTCTCCTCAAGCTCAAGGACGTGGAAAATGTATGTTCCTGGCAGGTGCTTGTTTTGATAGTCTACGACAGAGATGTCACATTCGATGTCCGCCACACCAAG
>NC_051162.1:99251193-99377264 GCF_013339745.2 Dermacentor silvarum
GAAATCAGTAAGAAGAAAACTAGGCATAGGACAAGTCAAGATGTATGCACTGAAAGATAAGCATGGTAATATCATCAGCAATTTCGATGACATAGTAAAAGCAGCAGAAGAATTCTATACTGACCTCTACATTAGCCAAAACAGCCAAGCTACTTTCATTCGAAATAGTGATGAACCGGATACAGAAGCTCCTTCTATAACTAGCGATGAAGTTAGAAAGGCCTTCAAAGACATGACCAGGGGAAAAGAACCTGGAGAAGATGGAATAACAGTAGATTTAATCAAAGATGGAGGAGATATCATGCTTGAAAAGCTTCCGGCCCTTTATACGCAATGCCTCACAACTTCAATTGTACCAGAGAGCTGGAAGAACGCCAACATTATACTTATGCATAAGAAGGGAGACGTTAAAGAATTAAAGAATTACAGACCCATTAGCTTGCTTTCAGTATTGTATAAAATATTCACCAAGATAATTTCCAATAGAATCAGGACAACACTTGACTTCAGCAAACCAAGAGAACAGGCTGGCTTCAGGAAGGAATATTCTACGATGGACCATATCCATACCACCAATCAGGTAATCGAGAAATCTGCGGAGTACAATCAACCTCTCTATATGGCTTTCATAGATTATAAAAAGGCATTCGATTCAGTAGAGATACCAGCAGTCATATAGGCATTGCGTAATCAAGGAGTAGAGGAGGCATACGTGAATATCTTAGCAAATATCTACAAGGATTCCACAGCTACCTTGGTTCTCCACAAGAAAAGTAGAAAGATACCTATCAAGAAAGGGGTCAGGCAAGGAGACACAATCTCTCCAATGCTATTCACTGCATGCTTAGAAGAAGTATTCAAGCTCTTAGAGTGGGAAGGATTAGGAGTGAGGATCGACGGCGAATATCTCAGCAACCTTCGGTTTGCAGATGACATTGTCCTATTGAGCAACAGTGGAGAGGAATTACAACAAATGATTGAGAACCTTAATCGAGAAAGTGCAAGAATTGGGTTGAAGATGAATATGCAGAAGACAAAGATAATGTTCAATGGCCTGGCAAGGGAACAAGAATTCAGGATCGCCAGTCAGCCTCTAGAGTCTGTAAAGGAATATGTTTATCTAGGTCAATTACTCACAGATTACCCTGATCATGAGAAAGAAATTTACAGAAGAATAAAATCGGGTTGGAGTGCATACGGCAGGCATTGCGAAATCCTGACTGGGAGCTTACCACGGTCGTTGAAAAGAAAAGTGCACAATCATTGCATTCTACCGGTGCTAACATATGGGGCAGAAACTTGGAGGTTAACAAAGAAGCTCGAGAACAAGTTAAGGACCGCACAAAGAGCGATAGAACGAAAAATCTTAGGAGTAACGTTAAGAGACAGGAAGAGAGCGGTGTGGATCAGAGAACAAACGGAGGTAGACGATATTCTAGTTGACATTAAGCGGAAGAAATGGAGCTGGACAGGCCATGTAATGCGTAGGATGGATAACCGGTGGACCATTAGGGTTACAGAATGGATACCAAGAGAAGGTAAGCGCAGTCGAGGTGGGCAGAAAGTCAGGTGGAATGATGAGGTTAGGAAATTCGCAGGCGCAAGTTGGAATACGCTAGCGCAAGAGAGAGGTAATTGGAAATCGCAGGGAGAGGCCTTCGTCCTGCAGTGGACATAAATATAGGCTAATGATGATGATGATGATGATGATGATGTGTACCAGTTCCGTCTTGTATGTGTTTTGTATTTGTATTTGTAAATTGTTGTAAATAGTTGTGAATATAAGTGTCTTTTTTTCTCAATCGTCATCGGAGTCTATTTCAACTCAGCGAACCCGTCGCCGCTATTCGTAGCGGCAGAACTCCTCACTTGCGTACATCGTCTCTGGCGGTGCGTCTCAGACGCCCAAGTGGAGGAGTGGAACCAAGAAGAACCTGAACTTTACTATGTTTAAGAAAAATTATCGCGTCTTCGTATGCAGATTCCAGGCGCATGTTAGAAAAGGTACCCTACGATCACAGAAAAAGCAACTGAGCTGGAGGTTTTCTATTTCTTTTCAAATAGGCAGCTGATACTAATGCTGTCCAAAAGCATCACTGTACTTCTTTTTCCCCATGAGGAGATAACGCAACTCAAAAAGACCGAACAGCTTATTGAAAAAGCTAATGTTGAAGGCCACGCTTCTAAGGAAAACACCCATGCCGATCTAAGCCGCTCTATTTTTCTTTACGTTTGTATATACCTGCCGTGGTTGCGTAGTGGTTTTGGCTTTGCATTGCTAAACCCGAGGCTGCGCGCGAACCCCGTTCGGGTTGGCCGCAGTTCGATGGCGGCAGAATGTAAAAACGCTCTTGTACAGTGCATTACGTGAACCATAAAGAACTCCAGGTAGCCAAAATTAATCCAGAGTCCCCCACTGTGGTGATCCTCATACTCATATCCAGTTTTTTGACGCGACAGCCTTAAGGGCCCATGTCGCAGAAAAGCCGGCGTCGGCGTGCCATGCGGGTGGCGTAGAAAATCATCCCCAACACCGACCGCGCAGGCCCACCACGTGGTGCAAGGTTTTGGTGAACAAAAGTTGAATTTCTCACTGTGAAATCCGTCAGGAAAGTGGTAAAGTACGACTTTACCATTCGGCGTTGGATTCGCCGTCGGATTGTTTACCAATCGGCGTCGGATTGTAATTTGAACGTGCGAGAAAACCTAATTCTGCCACGAGGAAACTCAGACACAAACCCCTCTTCCAGCATTTCTACCAGACCTTCAGCCACGCGCTGCGATGCGAACGGGTCCCTATAAGGCTATCGCGTTAGACTCTTAAAGGCGAAGCTTAAGCGTCCTCCAATTTTTATTAATTTCATATAAGTCCTCAAAATAAGCAAAATTATGTTTGTATACAGCACTTGTCTCAATACTAAGATTAGTTTGTTGTTAAGTTTATTTATTTGAAGCTGTTTAATTATACTCACTTAGAAAATTATTGGGAAGAAACAGAATACAAAAAGCACCTTCTTAGATGAAATGCGTAAGAAGAGCGGTGGAGGGTGTGTGGACATTGTGGGCTGCGTAAATGAGTTATCGCGCATTGTCACCCACCCCGTGAACGAGGCATCAATGCCAGGCCAAATTCCAAAGCCGACTTATCAGCTTCCCAAAATAACCCCACGAAAGCAAGGACAATTAATAAGGGGCTCTCTGGTGTGCCAGCGAACGCCGGTTGTGGTCCAAAGAGCGAGTCGGAGCCCAGAGTTTTCAAAACACAACAAAATATATTCTCCAAACAACGCTGTTACATACACCCATACACACTTCGGCTAAGCACATCACAATGCAATTCAGATGGGTGTTAACAAAACTGGGGAAAATAATTAACGACAAGCACTAAGAGTTCAACTGGTATACAGTACAGAATGAATTGGAACACAATGTGTCCAGTCGTATTCACCCGGGCTGGTCTTGAGCCGGATGATCTCGGCGTAGCTCGAGGCAAATCTCGCAAGAAGGAACTTCTTCCGGAAATGCCGACGCTCAAGGAACTCGTCGGCTAGCTTGCCGGGGAATCCACTTCTTCCGCAGTAGGTCAGTCTTCACGTCACATCGGTTTACCGGCGCGGTCTGACCTCCTTATGATTCCCGCACGCTTTTATTGCCTTCGTCGGTGCTTCTAGAACCTTCCGAGGGAGTCGTGATCCGGTAGCATGAACAAAGCCTCGGTATTTTCTAGGCATTTCTCGCGTTTTCGACCGCAGCCGTCGAAGCATCGTCGAGGAGGGTGCTTACTCATCCTTTGGCGCACGCTCGGGCTGTCTTATTCCCCCTCTCTCTCTCTGCTTGCCGTGCACGATGTCTGAGAGGGTCTTTATGCACGCACCCTCTCTCTCCTCTCTCTCGACACCGCAACCTTTGCGTATCTTGTGGAAGCTTGTAGACTCCGTTGATCGCGTCGGCTGTCTGCAGCGTATGCGCTCTCTCTCCCTCTGGCGAAGCTGCCGCAGGGCCGGCCTTCTTTGCCGACGCGGCGCGCGCTTTGAATATGCGCACTTTGGTGAGACGGATGTTACATAGTTTTGAACACGTGACTTATCTGCACGACCTTATCAACAAATTGAAATATATGTCTCATCGTCAAACTACCAAATCCAATTGTTTAAAAAATATTTTCAACATTTTTACAAGCAACACATTGAAGCATTTCCCAGTAATTAATTTTCTTCGTGAGAGCGAGCCGAGCGTTCGCGTCTCATGGGTTCCTGGACTGAGGAGTCCACCCACACACAAGGCCCGTCGAAGGACGCTGCGGTTACCTTTTATTTTATTAAATGTTTTCTTTCTCTCTCTCTTGACATAAATGACAAAAGAGTAGGCAGGAAGAGTATCCATGGTAGTTTGGAGAAAAATGTGTAGCAGCTTCAAATAATAAAAACGTGGAAAGAGAGCCTGATAGAAATTTTGTGGTTCACAATATTCGTTCTTCTTTCTGGGGATTTACGTGCCAAAACCAGTCCTGAGTATGAGGCACGCCGTAGTAGAGGCTTCTGATTAATTTTGACCACCTAGGGTTCCTTAACCCCTTAAGGTACATGAGACATATGTGTCGAGGAATTTTAACCATATCTCGATAAATACGTTTTGCCGCTAGAACCCTGCTGAGCGCATTTTACCGAACTAAACAGCTTCCATTATTGAATTGTGTAATTTCGGTTGAGAAATCTATGACAAAACACTGACGAGACGTGGGTGGAGTCGCACTTCAAAGGTGCGCTTCACCGCCGCCGCATTAAGTGCATGTTTTGTATTTTTTGCTAACCAATAATGAAAGGAATAGAACGAGTGGAATACAAAGTGTCGTTATCAAGGGTTTGTAACAAACGAACCTTTTTGATATTAAGCGAGTATAAACTACTTTTTTTAGCGATAAAAGGTCTTGGGACATATGTGTCCCAGTGTACCGTGACGGAATTCTGGGTGCCATTTGGCGGCGTTCGCTTGAGGGCGGCACTTTCGTGTTCAATAGCCACTTGAAATGAATAAACTTGTATACGTTGTGACTTTACGTGTAGCCTGGTTTATTTTCGATACAATCTTTTATTTTCCGGAATTCTGGCAGAAAAAAGCATTGAAAATTCCTAATATCGGAAGAAAACATTCTCTAAGATTTTGTTTCATGACAGCGATGATGAGTCATGTTGACAACGTTAGTGCAGCATCGACGCAAAACACCCAGAAAAGCCATAACACTCAAAGCCACTGATAAAGCGAATAACGGAAGGTGAGCAAAACATCTTGCAATTACTCCTCCTAAAATAACATAACAACAAAATAACGCCAAAGGGTCATTGAATAGAAGAGGACGTGCGAAACGGCGAGTCACAGCTGATTGCGACGTGAAACAAAGGGAAATAAAGTGGATTAATTCCACCGTGCAGGCAACCAGCGGATCTTATAAAACTAAAAATATTTTCTGTTATGAAGTTGGAGAGCTTCGTAAAAAATGCTTGTGAAACAAAGCACAAGTTATGCTGAGAAAAATGCAAACGGCAGAAGAAATAAAGACCTTTCTAGTTGTTATCCTTTTGATGAGCAATCACACCCTGCCAGCTCAAATAAGGTAACCTACGATGTGGACTGTAAGTCAAAAATTAAATACTACCTCCGAGCGTTCCAGGAATTCCGGGAAATTGAAGTAAAGATCGCGTACATTATGTACGTCAAACTACAAGCTAACCAGTTCAATCTTCCCGCTCTGACATCCCTGCAGTTCGGCCAATCAGTCACATGGATTCTTTGGGAAATTTTTTGAGCCGAGATCGAAGCACAAGTCGGCGCATAAGAATGTGCGCAAGGCCAGACACTCCTGCATACTAAATTACAAAAGCTCCCGCTCGAAAAAGGTGCACGGATTGCGCCAACTGAACGCTTGAAATCCCCACATTTCCCTGCTGCAGCATTTGCAATTTCACTTGTGCTTTCCTACCGCAAGGAATTGCTTCATGGAGTCTTACGGTGGAAGCAGCTCAGAAGCCCACGTAATTGTTCGGTTCCCTTAAGGTACATAGGGACACGTATGCCCCATAGTGTAACTTATAAGCTATCAGAAATATACTTTTGAAAAGTGTTTCAATGTTGTTTGAAAGGCCAAAATAAAGAAAAAATATGACATCGATAATTTCGCGGTTTATTGGCTTATGTACCTGAGGGGGTTAACGTGCACTACAACGCAAGCACACGGGCATTTCTGCATTTCGCCTCCATCGAAATGCGGCCGCCGCAGCCGGGATTCGGTCCCACGACCTTATGCTCAGCAGCGCAACGGCTTGGCTTACTGAGCCGCCCATGCGGATTCACAAGATTCGTGGATTCACAGCTTAGGTATACCTTTAATTCCCTAACTGAAGTGGGAGATATCAATAGTGCAATCTACTTGGCAGTGCAAGAATATATATTTGAACGGAGCTTAGTCGGCATTGGGTGCTTGTGCTTTGGTAACCGTATTTGTTTTTGTATCCTGCGGGCAGCATTCTTGTTGATAAAAAGAAAATGTCACCTTCCAAGGCTGATTCAGCGAGCTCTGGTGTGACGTGCGCAGGAATGCGTGAGCATGCTTTGATTTACTTCGCCATTGGTGGCTTCCTTTCCGTGGAACAGTGATGAAACGTTGTTGTAGCCATATACTTCGGTTGTTTATTATGACAAACCGCCGCTCAATGCTGAGTTTGCTAGCGTCGTTTATTTAAAGGACCACTAGTTAGCGACATAATGATTGGAGCATCAATTCAACTCATACATTTCTACTGTGTAAACTAACATTGCAGAAACAACTGAAGGTTAACATAGGTTGCATTAAAAATACAAAAATAAATGCTTTAAATGCGGTCTAATTGGGCCTAGATTAGTGCAGATATAGAAAAAGGGTGTTATATACTTTATGCGCTGCCTCGTGAATCGGATGATTGAAACCAACAAATAGATCTTTTTGGGTACTACTTAAAATGCTACTTGGTATTTTCCGGTAAGCATTGCAGGCTTTTACAAATAGGTATAGTTATATAGTGTGAGGGGTCCCCTCGCAATTTTTCGGGATATGATTGTTCTCTTTTGAAAACTTGCGTGAGATGCCTTCCGCATTTCAATATTCCAAAGCTTCCACAGGTTAATTAATTGGCTGTCATCCTTATACTTGATAGCACTTTAGTTAATTTTTTTGCACAACAACTGCACAGGAATTGGGACCGCAAACAATTACACTCGCGGACAGAATCTATTTCATTTAGCATCAAATATTTTAATTTTAATTTTCGTTTCCTCGAACGCTAATGTTGTAGATACGTTCTTCTTACGCTAATGTGGTAAAAACATAAAAAAATCGTTTGTCCCGGACAGCAATGCTCTGATAAACAATGTCACCTAAGATGAATCAGCCAGCTATACATCTGCAAAGGAGATGATTATGCTATACATCTCCACTTCGTTGAACGTAAGCACGGTGCAGAAAACGATTGGGTGTATGGGGATGGCAATGCTGCCTTGACTTCGCCGATTAATTGTCTTCTATACAGGCTGTCCCAACCATCATGCACGTAGCTGGCCAGAACAAAGGTAATGTTGTTTGTCGTCGCTTGGAGATACTCAGATTATTTTTTGCGATCCACCTAACTCCATAATTGGTCTTAGTTATTTAAACAACTTCTCTAATATTATAAGTAAATAAAAAGTGTCACTGAGAAAATTGTAGGCGAACATGAAAAACTCCCGATACAGCTTTCTGTTGCTGAATACGTGCTACGGAAAAGTGGTTTTGCGAGCGTGAAAGCAGCCTGCGAATACACGCAAAACTGCCGCGCGACGGGCCGCTCGAGGCACTTTGCGCGTATTCGCGGGCTTCTTTCACGCTCGGAACAAGTACTTTTATGTAGCACACATTGAGCAACAGAAAGCTGTATCGTGTGTGGATCGAGGTGTCTTCCCGCGCCTAATCCCCCAGCTCGCGCGTTGCGCTTAGCTCGATCTCCGGGAACTGTCACCGTATCGGCAACATGGCGGACACGGCTAGCGCGCCGGAGCTACTTTCCCGCGCAAATCGTGTTTCTCCCTCCCCAGGATTGAGTTACCGCGCGAGAACGTCACCGGGACGCGCCCTGATTGGCCTTCCGAGTGGCGGCCCCCGGGCACCCTCTCCACCCGAGATCTCTTCCGCTGAGCGCTTTCTGCCGCGGCAGATGCCCACCGGCCCGCAACGAGGTGGTTACGTGGGACCTCTGCTCTCGCGACTCCTCGATATCGTGCTTGGCGGACCGCCACCCGGTTAGCCCTAGCGCAACGGGAGCGCGTACTTGATCGGTCTTGCGGTGAGCATTTTTCCGTAAGCGCCGTGACTGTCGCACTGTACTGTATCTTGGGTCAGTAAACCCGTGTCCGTTGGCGAGCTGACTCCGGATTGTCTGCGCCATGTCGGAGAGTCGACGAACCCTGTCGTAGCGCCTTTGTGCGTTGCGGAGTGGAGGAGCGTCGTGCATGTTCCTGACCGTTGCTCGTTGCGTGAGCCTAGTGCAAACCCATCTCTACATAACTGGCATGGCATCAGAGCAGGCCCCTCCGCGGCCCTCGTACCTGCTTAACCCCGTGGCTACGGACTGAATGTCCTTAGACGCGGACGACACCGACAGCATGAGGTACGTTCGCCTCGGCGACACTCTGCGTTCGGCCACCGGGAGTGATCCCTTCCTTGGACAGCCCCTTGGTGATGACCACTCGGATGTGTACTCTAGTCCTAGCCATGCCTGTTTCGGGTTTCGTCAGCTGTTCGAGACACGCGCGTAGCAGCTAGGTGCCTACTAGCCGCTTCGACGTGCTGTTCCCGCTGGCTGGCCCCTTTTTGTCTCGAGCGCAGCAGAGTACCCAGTGTGCCGCATCGGAGTCACCTTGCTTAGGTGCCGGCACGAATACTCTCGCCGGCCTTCCTTCGTCCCGAGCGCCGTTCACTGCGCCATGTGCTGCGTCGGAGCCACACCGCTCTGCCGGTGCGTTCGCGGGCCTTTCCCTGCCCCGAGCACAGGCTGGTGTCGAACCGAAGCCACCCTGCTTTGGTGCTGGCACAAACTCGCTCACTGGTCTCGCTTTGTCCCGAGCGCAGTTTAGTGCCCAAAGTGCGGCATCGGAGTGACCCCGCTTAAGTGCTGGCACGCATACGCTCGCTGGCCTACCTTTGTCCCGAGCGCCTTTCTTGGACGAATACGCCGCGGTGCAGCCTTTCCGTTCCGCCATAAGCGCGAGCTCGCTCGCTGGCTTTCCTTTGCCCCGAGCGCACTTTGGTGTGCCGTGCGCCGCAGCTGAGCCCCCCTGCCTCGCTGCTGGTGCAAAACCGCTCGCTGGCCTGTCCTTGTCCAGAGCGCAGCTGGGAGGCAATGTCGAGTGCGAGCCGCCCTGCTCAGCCGACAAAGCAACCGCGGTTTCCGACTACCGCTTGCCTCATGCGCAGCTGAGCGACATTTTCGACGTGCGTGAGCCACCCCGCTCCGCCGTCGATCCGTTCGCCGATCGCGTGAAGCCTTATGCATCGGTCGGAGCGGCAACCCAGCTATCCTCCATGCCGTTTACTGGCCCCTTAGGATCAGGCGTGCATTTAGGAGAACAGGCACAGGCTGGGCCTTCTCAGACCGCCGTGCCTGGCACGGAGCAAACGCCGCTGCACACCGCAGCAGCTCAGCTTCTCCAAGTCCTGATGGAAGCGGCGCGCTCGCAGCCTAGTGCTCTAAACGGAGAACTCCAGTCCCCTCAGCCGCCGGCACAGGCAATGGGGCTGGACGACAGCGCGATGCTCGGCACTGTATTGCCCGTCTCGCTAACAGCCCACGCGGCGTAGTAGTACCGGCTTTTCGGCCACCAGGCTCGTTCGATGGAAGGAGATTAGGACGTTTTGCGCAGCGAATTCCTCCCTCCTGAGTATGAGCGCTGTATGCGTCGCGAGCTAGAGCTTCGGACCAAACACCCCGACGAATCTCTGCTCGAGTATGCCAGGGCTATGCAGGAGCTTTATCTTCTTGACCCTTTGGCATCGGACGCCGAGAAGGTGGAGCGGGCCATTCGTCAGGCTCACCCAACCTTTGCCGCTTACCTTCGGAGCGCCCGTTATTGTGACCTAAATGAGTTGACCTCCGATGCGAAGCGGATTCAGGGCGACATACTGGAAGCGAGAGCCTATTGGCCGCCGCCACCGCCGTCCGCCTCTCTCAAACCTCGTTGCGCGTGGGCTGGTGGTGACTCGTGCCCCCGTAATCCGCCGAAGTACGAGGCCACGAGTTAGTACCGAGATGCGCGCGACCTTTCGGACCGTGCTCTCTACCCGTACTAGTACACCCGGGCGCACTGTTCTGCACCGCACGGCCAACATGAGCGGGAACCCCGTGCGCCTGCGTACCAGAGGAAATTCGATCTCGGTGCCCCTTTGGCTAGCGAAGGAAACCACCCAGCGGTCGAGACGCGCCCAGGCCCCCTCACTCGGGCCGAGGCGTTGTGTGCTACCGTTGTCATGAGCGCTGCCATATTGCCCGAACATGCACAGCGCGCCGCCCGATGCAAGGGCCTCCTCGCCCGTCAGGAAACGCCGTTAGCCGCTCGTAAACTCCCCATCGCCGGCGGCGACAGTGAGAAACGAAACCTCTGGCTCCAATGGCGTGTCACGCTGACACTGACTCTACCGCCACGCCGGCGCCTTTCAAGCCCTTACGATCGCTGGTCGACAGTTTGTGGCGTTGCTGGATAGCGGGGCCTCGGTCTCGCTATTCGGCGAAGAGGTTATGGCTCATTTGCGCCGGTGTTCTGTCCGCATTAACCGCCTTCCACCTCGCGAGCGGCACGGCTATATCGTGCGGCTCAGTGCGGTTGGTTGTGCGCTGGGGGAATAACGTGCGCAGTGCTTTGTCCATCTCCCGGGTCTTTCCGTGCCCGTGATTCTCGGTCGCGACTTCCTCGCCCGCACGGGTATCGTGATTGACGTCGCAAGCGGAGGCTACAGGGCTGGCCCTTCCGGCCCCGGCAACCCTTCGCTACACTCCCGCTGGCCACGGCGGCCACTCAAACGCCGGATGCCGCAAGAGTGAAGGAGGAGAGGACACCTAGCGTGGCCCCCTTGGCTCGTGTCCCTCGCTCCACCGCCCAGTTTGGCCTCTCGGCCGGCACGGCGGAAAGCGGTTGGTGCGATCCGCTTTCTCGCGAGCATTGCGCTGCTACGGCGGTCAAGGTTCCGGCTACCCCGGCGACCACCCCGTTACACAGCAGCTCGGACTGCTCGCTGCCGCCTTTGTCTGACAGCTTGTCGGTGCATGAGAAGGCATGCCTGTCGTCGCTGCTGACTCGTTTCAGTGCGATGTTCACTGAACCACCGGGTTGCACCTCCCTTGTGCAACATCGGATCGACACAGCTGACGCACTGCCGTGGAAATGCAATCCTCGCCCCGTGGCCAAGAGGAACTCAATTGACCAGGCATTGGATGAGCTTATTGAGACCGGTATCGTCCAGCGCTCAAACAGTCTCTGGGGTTCTTCAGTGGTGATGGTCCCCAAAAAAGACGGCTCTTTTCGGCTCTGTGTGGACTACCGCCGGCTGCACGAGTTCACGAGGAAGGATGCTTATCCTACGCCTAACGTGGACTATCGTGGCTAATCTGGGCGATGCGTGGTACTTCACCACCCTGGATGCTAGCCGCGGCTACCTGCAGGTTCCGATGGAGCCGGCTGATGCAGAGAAAACTGCGTTCACCTCGCACCGAGGCCTTTACCAGTTCACCCGTAGGCCATTTGGCTGCTCTGGAGCTCCAGCTACGTTCCAGAGATTGATTGACCGCCTTCTCTGGGGTACTAAGTGGCGCTATGCGCTGGCGAACCTCAATGACATTGTCATATTCTCTCGAAAGTTCGAGGATCACCTTCGCCACCTGGAGGACGTCCTCGAGAGGTTACGTGCCGCCAGGTTGACACTAAACCCGAAGAAAGCCCAAATAGCTGAGACTCGCATTTCCTTATTGGGCTTTACCATCGACAGTGGTCGTGTTCTGCCGTGCGAAGACAAGGTTCGAGCTATCCTCGAATACCCGACGCCGGTGAACATTCAGAGCCTTACACGATTTTTGGGAATAGTGAACTATTACAGAGAGTTCATCCCGAATTGCGCCGCTGTTCAAGCGCCCTTGACCGCACTGTTGAAAAAGTCAGCACGATGGAGCTAGGGGCCTGAGCATGAGGGCGCCTTTCATGCACTATCCCGAGCTCTAATGGCCACAGCCGAACTGAAGTTGCCCGACCTCAACAGGGAGTTCGTTGTCCAGGCTGACGCGAGCGACCAGAGCCTTGGGGCTGTGCTGCTTCAGGAGCACTACGGCGTTCTCCGACCTTCGCCTTTGCAACCCGGTCAATTAACGCCGCCGAGCGTAACTACAGCGTGACGGAACGGCAATCTCTCGCGATAGCTTTAGGGGTGAAGCTCCTTAGGGTCGAGCCTTGTCCGCCGTCATCGCGCCGTTGTAGCCACGCTAGTACTCGCCGCTCCCGCTAGAGACGTAGCTGTGCTCTCTTTCTTTCTCTTTCTCTATCGTTCCCGACGCGCGGGCTCTCTCTCTCTCTCTCGTTCGTAGCTAGGGGTGCTGCGGTGCACAAGGGCGTTCGTTTCCGACGCGCGCTCTCTCTCTCTCGTCCGTAGCTAGGGGCGCTGCGGTGTACGAGGGCGTCCGTTCCTGACGCGCGCGCTCTCTCTCATCCGTAGCTAGGGGCGCTACGGTGCACAAGAACGTTCATTCCCGACGCGCGCTCTCTCTCTCTCTCGTCTGTAGCTAGGGGCGCTGCGGAGCACATGAGCGTTCGTTCCCGACGCGCGCTCTCTCTCGTCCGCAGCTCTGGTTTACCCGAATGATCCGCCGGTGCTTCGCCCACTAATCATCATTCACGTCGTGGATATGCGGTGATTTCTTTTGCTCTCCAAAAGTTTGACAGCTACGTCGACGGAGTGCCGTTTGTGGTGGAGGCGGACCACATGGCGCTCACCTGGCGTAAGCGCTTGTGCGAGCGTTCGGGCCGCCTCGCGCGCTGGGCTTTGACGCTGCAGCGGTAGAAATTTGTTGTGCGCTACCTGAAAGGGAGTTCAAACGTGGTGGCGGACGGCTTGTCGCGAGCCCCCGTTTCGGCGTCTGATCCTTTTCTCCGCCACTCCTGTGAGCATTCGCACCAAGTAGAAGCCAGAGCCTCAGTCTCCAATGGCTCGAAAGGCGCGACCCCCGACGGCGAAGCGATCGCCAGATTGCCAGCCGCGGGAGAGGATGTTTACCTGGTGGACCCCGTCACCTCATCTGGTATCGTGTTCAGCAGGCAGGAGTTACTAAAGGCACAGAAGAGCGATCCGTTTTGTCGACGAATTGTCGACGGGCTCAGAGAGCTGAGCTCCCAAGAGGAGCGGGGTGGCAAAGACGTCGGGCGCACCCGGACAGCTGGTATTGCTGTTGGCGCCGAGTGCGACGCAGCTGGTATTGCTGCGTGCACGTTGGATACGTATCTGCTGGACGCCGATAAAGTTCTGCGCTAAATCCCATCTGAAGAGGCTCCCCAGGAGTCTTTCAAGGTGGTGATACCCCGCAGTCTAAGAAAAGACACGCTGAGCTACTTCCGCGACTCGCGGTTGGCCGGACATGCGAGTAGCCTTAAGACACCAAATGTTGTGCCGCTCCGCTACCTGGCCAGGCATGAAGCGTGACGCTCTTCACTACGCCCGCTCATGTCACGTGTGTCAGTGTGTGAAGCCTCGTTCGGGAAAACTCCCCAGGCTCATGCAGCCAATCGACAGCCAGCTACCCTGGCAAGTCGCGGCCTGTGACATTATGGGACCCTTTCCTAGAAGCCGGCGAGGCTCCGTTTTTCTCCTGGCTGTCACAGATCGCTTCACGAAATATGTTGAACTTTTTCCCCTTCGAAAGCTAACGGCACGCACAATCTGGGCGAAGTTTACCGAGGTCTTTAACCGCTTCGGCTTTCCGGTGGAGCTGATAACGGACAACGCGTCCTACTTCACGGCCAAGGTGTTCGTGGATGCGTGTGCTGTCTTTGGCATTAAGCACCGCAAGACAACCACGTGACACCCACAGGCCAACCCGACAGAGCAGATTAACCAGAACCTCAAGCCCTTGCTCGCGGCCTTTGCCCATCAACACAGGGATTGTGATATCTGTCTTAACGACATAGGCTTCTCCTTACGGTCCTCGGTGAACCGTTCGACCAGGTATAAGCCCGCTTTCCTTAACTTCGGGAGAGAGCAGCCAAACCCCATGGACCGCGTTTTGCGGCCCGACAGCAGGGCGTGCGCCACGAAAGCCGGCCTTTCCGGCTACGCGGCGGAACTGCGCTCACGGATGGACGTGGCCCTTGACATGGCCCGTTCCAACCTGGCAAAATCGCGAGCTGGACAAAAGGCCCAATATGACCGGTCACATCGGGACGTGCACTACGGTGTCGGCGATCTCGTCCTCAGACGCAACCATGTCTTAAGTGACGCCACCAAAGGCATCTCTGCCTCCCTGTCGGCCAAATAGTTGGGCACGCGTACCGAGTGGAGACCAAAATGTCTCCTCTGGTATACAAGCTGGCTGACTCCCAAGGGAGACTAGTCGGCGGTCTAGCTCACGTCTCTGACCTCAAACTTTTCGTTGCCCGCAGCAGTGACTGGGGAGAGGGTGAGGCGGTCAACGAACCGCAGGGAAACCATGGCATGGCGAGCCCCAAGCCGCGCCACCGGTACAACCTGCGGAAACGCCCTTAGGCAGGCTTTCTCCTACCAGCTGGTAGGCGGACCTTATTCCCTACCAAGCCGGTGAATGGAGGAACACAGCTACGGTCCGAGGGCACACAATAAAGAGGCGACATACCCTTTTGACCTAATATACCCTCTCCTGCTCACCGACCTTGAGCCGCACCTAGTCAGCTTTCTCCCACTAGCAAGTAGCTGAACTTAATTCCCTACCATGCCGGTGAACGGAGAAACGTAGCTACGGTGCGAGGGCGTACATCGAAGCGGTGACAGGCCCATGTGGCCTAGTATATCCTCTTAAATGTTACCCAAGCTTTAGCTTGACGAACGTCTCTCCTTGGGTGTTCAGCCAGGCGGGCAGCTTTCCTGTCCTTTCCTTTGCGTCGTCCAGTCTTCTCACTGCGCCAGGCTCCACTGTGCCTGGTCTTGCTCTCCACGAAGCTAGCTGTCCTTGGGCCTACCATCAATTGCGATCGCAAACTTACTAGTAGAGCATACAGAGTAAGGATAGTAGTGTTATGGCCTGCATAAACTTGGACACATTCGCTTATTAACTGAATTAGCATGCATGGTGTCAGCGCGACCAAGCAAAGACGAATAGATCACACTCGATAACCGCAGATAAGCACTGTGAAAACGCTGGCGTGAGCAAGCGCGCCAGGAGCACTGACTGAAGGTTCGAGTTGTCTATCGCTTCAACGGAAACTCAACGGAGAAAGCACAGCGCATACAAAGGTCAGAGCCGTGTGGAGATCGCTTTCAAGATATGGTGCGCGCGGCAGCCTTCAGCCGCGCAAAGTACAAGCACGCAGTTCCTGTCAGAGTAGAAGCAGCGCACCCTTCCTCCCGCGCTGCCTTCCCGCTTTCTTCATTTCGCGTGGGAGATTGAGTTGCGAGTTGCCCTTGCGCGCGGGCGCAAGATACGCATTTAGTGCCGCAGCTAAACATCGCCTCCCCTGCCTCCCTCACTCCCTCCCTCCCATCCCCCCACGGCCTTTCGCACGACCGGAGACGTCATGTTTGCTCTCCGCCGTGCGTTCGCTCTCCGTGAAAGCGCGGGTCCCTCGCACGCTTTCATTCGCACATACAGCATACGGCGCGGCGACGAATTTATGGTGGTTGGACTTGATACGGAACCTCACGGCGACGACGACGATGGCAACGGCGACGGCAGTAATGCGCTTGGAGTGCCCATATAATTGCTATTGCAATAAAAAGGCGGCTCGAGAAATGGCTGAGTGCGAGGGGTGGATTCGACTCCTGAGAGGAAGCGCGGGAAGGTAGTTGCTTTCTCGCACCGTTAATAGATGGCGCGAAAGTCACACCCAGCAGAAGACCCGGCTCTGACGGAACAGTTCGGCACGGCTCACTGAACAAGAGAGAAGCGGCTCCCTTTCTCTAAAAGAACCACCGCTCACTTAAACTGAATCACGGCTCACTCGGGTGACTCGTTTTTCAGAAAGAGCGGCTCAAAAGGCAGCCAAAGGCGACGGGGTGAAGGCTACTCTTGTGAGGAAGGGCGGGAGGGCACTTACTTTCTTGCACCGCTAATAGATGGCGCGGACGTCGCACTCAGCAGAAGACCCGGCTCTGTGTGATGTGTGGTGCGCGACGGTGATATTTGTGCTGTGCGACAAGGTGCGGTACATTCAAACAACAAGCAGACGACAAGGAGAGCACGCGCCGCTATACCGCGCCGCGCCGAAAACGACGACGCCGAAGACCGTCCGGCGCGTGAACACGCGGCGCAAGAAAATAAATCAAAAGAAAAAAAGCCAATCCAATCACAGAGGAACACGGAGCATCGAGCCGCCAATGAGAAGTCGACGAACCGACCAGAGCAGCAGAAAAAGGAGCCGCGCTGGCAGTAGGGGAGAAGAGTTCCAGAAGCGGCACCAGGACAAGGTCGGCCACCGGATCGGGAGTTGAAGACGGCCGTCGGGTTCCGGACCCGAGCCACCAGGACTTCACCCGGCCGGGGCCTCCTGCCAAACCATTCCTGGGCGCCGCCACTCCATCCATTCGAGAACTGCTGCCCGAGGCTGGCGAGCGTCTGCGCCCGTGGGCAGAACGAGAGCAGTCGGGCTACGGGCCCGAGCTCCACGACCAGCTGCCCGGCCAGGACGCCGCCGCCGTCAACTCGTGCTGCCGAGCCGCCTGTCTTCTCCCACCGAGCCAGCGCTGCCACGCTTTGGTAGCCTTTACGACGTTCCGACACGAGTTTTGGTGAGACCAACACCGCTCACTCGTCGTCTCGTCTCCGCTACTCCGCGTCGAGACTATAGCACGCGCACATGCCCGCTTCCTGCCCGAACTTGCCCGATATCATTAAGCATTCTAGCTACATGTTTTCATTTTATCTTTGTGTGTTTTGTTTATAGTTTTCTTTTCGTTCTAGTTTTAATTATTAAAGGTTTGTGTGTTTCTCAACAAACGGCTTTGTCCTCGATTGGGTTCTGGGAGGCTTCGCCTCAGAGAACCGCCAGAAAATATTAAAATGAACCTGCTCATCACAAATTGGCGTCCGCGCGACAGGACAAAGCCGTTTGTTTGGATTTTCTTGTCGATTATAACAGCTTGAAACCATGGCTAGCACGCGAGAGCTGTTAGCTTTAGCGGAACGCATGGGGATAGAGGGAGCAGAGCTAAAAGCGTGGTTCGCCAAGCAGGAGGCGCGAGCGCGAGAAGAACGCGCTGCGGAGCGAAAAGAACGGGCTGCGCAACGAAAGGAAAGGGCCGCCGAACGAGAAGCGGAAAGGGATCAGTTTGAGCGCGAGGCACGTGTTTTGCAGTTGCGTCTCAGGGTCGCGGAGGCGGAAAGGGCGCGAGAACTGAGAGAAATTCGCGAGCTGGAGTCGCATGCAAGCTCGATCGAGCAAGCGTTTGACACGCGCTCCAGACACGAAGTTTTGAAATCTCCTTCCAGTGATTGCCCCGAACGCCGTCGCAGTCTTCCGCTCGAAAAAGGCACGCAACCAGGGGGCAGCCGAGAATTAAACAAGGAACGGACCAGCGTAGGTCCCGATATCAACCTCAGGGACGCTGAGGATAGTTCAGGGAGCAGACAGCAGACAGCTTCTCATAAAATCGGGGCACCCATGCGCATCTGTGCTAATAAAAGCACATTGAATAAAGAGGCACAAATGCCATCAGAAAGCCCGACAGGCTGGGCAACGGTGCGCATGGAGAATGACCTCGAAGAGGACAAGATCACCAAGGAGGTACGCATGCGAACCTGTGCTAGTAAACGCACATCAGATAAAGAGGCGCAGATACCTCTAAAAAGCCCGACAGACTGGGCAAAGGTTCGCATTGCCCATGACCTCGAAGAGTGCGAGGCGAGCAAGGAAACGCTCCCCCACTCTTCCGGTGTGCCCCTTGCAATGGTGACAAGTGGCCTCGTCAGGTGCGAAGACCACCGAGATGAATCACCTCAAGAGGTGAGCTTGTCTGCCTGCGTCCCTGAAACCCCGATAGGTGAATATGGAATGAACCTGAGGTGTACTGAAGTACTCAGCCAGGCGACTTGTACAGAGTCAAAGAAAAATGCCATTTACTATAAATGTAAGACCCATAGCATGTTAATACTCAGTGACAACGCATGCACGCAAGGTCGGTACAAGGGCCTGCTAGCTGAGGAGGCCGGTAACATTGTTAAAGAGAACCCTTCAGAGTTCCCAGATACATGTCCTGGAGAATGTAAAGGGGAGGCATCGACTTTGCATTTCCCCATGACTAAGGCAGCGGAGAAGTCCTCTCTTGGGTTAGGCGGGGTAATTTCCGCTAAGACACGTGCTAAATGCTTGCGCGACCACATAGAGTTCGGCGTTTCAGCTAAACGTCCGAGTCAGGTCTTTCGAAAGAACAGATGTTCGCCAGTTCGAAAACGCGTTGCTATGGCAACACTGGTGTCTTCTCAAACGCAGAAGAGACGTGCAGTGCGCCTAATGTGGGTAAGAGTGACCTGAGGATGCTGATAGGTCCCGGTTGCATTTTATGGCTCCTGACCTTGGATCGAATAGAACTTCTTAGGCTATGAGAAATCATGACTGTCCTACGTGCTTGAACGCCCTGTGAACTTTCTTTGGAGCTTGCCAGCTCATGATTATTCTGACGGGTGTTCTCACTGAACTTTATCTCTATCAGTGTAATGACATAAACTCAATGTGCTGTGTGTTTAGACCAAGGATAGGTGGTGAAGACACAGTGAGCATAAGTGTGAAAGGTGTCGCGCAATGACCGGCAGTTTTTCCTGTGGAAAAACTTGTCCCAAAAAGGGGCTTATGTGATGTGTGGTGCGCGACGGTGATATTTGTGCTGTGCGACAAGGTGCGGTACATTCAAACAACAAGCAGACGACAAGGAGAGCACGCGCCGCTATACCGCGCCGCGCCGAAAACGACGACGCCGAAGACCGTCCGGCGCGTGAACACGCGGCGCAAGAAAATAAATCAAAAGAAAAAAAGCCAATCCAATAACAGAGGAACACGGAGCATCGAGCCGCCAATGAGAAGTCGACGAACCGACCAGAGCAGCAGAAAAAGGAGCCGCGCTGGCAGTAGGGGAGAAGAGTTCCAGAAGCGGCACCAGGACAAGGTCGGCCACCGGATCGGGAGTTGAAGACGGCCGTCGGGTTCCGGACCCGAGCCACCAGGACTTCACCCGGCCGGGGCCTCCTGCCAAACCATTCCTGGGCGCCGCCACTCCATCCATTCGAGAACTGCTGCCCGAGGCTGGCGAGCGTCTGCGCCCGTGGGCAGAACGAGAGCAGTCGGGCTACGGGCCCGAGCTCCACGACCAGCTGCCCGGCCAGGACGCCGCCGCCGTCAACTCGTGCTGCCGAGCCGCCTGTCTTCTCCCACCGAGCCAGCGCTGCCACGCTTTGGTAGCCTTTACGACGTTCCGACACGAGTTTTGGTGAGACCAACACCGCTCACTCGTCGTCTCGTCTCCGCTACTCCGCGTCGAGACTATAGCACGCGCACATGCCCGCTTCCTGCCCGAACTTGCCCGATATCATTAAGCATTCTAGCTACATGTTTTCATTTTATCTTTGTGTGTTTTGTTTATAGTTTTCTTTTCGTTCTAGTTTTAATTATTAAAGGTTTGTGTGTTTCTCAACAAACGGCTTTGTCCTCGATTGGGTTCTGGGAGGCTTCGCCTCAGAGAACCGCCAGAAAATATTAAAATGAACCTGCTCATCACACTCTGACGGAATGGTTCGGCACGGCTCACTGAACGAGAGTGAACCGACTCGCTTTCTCCAAAAGAACCGCCGCTAACTTTTACTGAACCACGGTTCACTCGCTCTTTAAAAAGAGCGGCTAACAAGATCCGGCTCGCTCCTGAGCGACCCATCTTTATTTGGAAGGCCTCGTCTTCAATGCCGTTTAAGATATGCTTTATCATCTGTGCTGATGCTCAACGCTCATGCTGATGCTCAATCAGGTAACAGAGAAATCTGCGGAGTACAATCAGCCTCTCTATATGGCTTTCATAGATTATGAAAAAGCATTTGATTCAGTAGATATACCAGCAGTCATAGAGGCATTGCGTAATCAAGGAGTACAGGATGCATACGTGAATATCTTGGCATATATCTACAAGGATTCCACAGCAACCTTGGTTCTCCATAAGAAAAGTAGTAAGATACCTATCAAGAAAGGCGTCAGGCGAGAAGACACAATCTCTCCGACTGCATGCTTAAAGAAGTATTCAAGCTCTTGAACTGGGAAGGTTTAAGAGTGACGATCAACGGTGAATATCTCAGCAGCCTTCAGTTTCTATTGTCCTATTCAGCAACAATGGGGGCGAATTACAGCAAATGATTACCATGCAGGAGACAAAGATAATGTTTAATAGCCTGACAAGGGAACAAGAATTCAGGATCGCCAGTGAGCCTCTATAGAGTGTGTAAGGCAGTACGTTTATCTAGCTCAGTTACTCACAGTGGACCCTGATCATGAGAAAGAAATTTACAGAAGAATAAAATTGAGTTGGACTCAATTTAGTTGGACATGGCAGGCATTGCCAAATCCTGAATGGGAGCTTACCACTCTCGTTGAAAAGAAAAGTGTACAATTATTGCATCCTACCGGTGCTAACACATGGGGCAGAAACTTGGAGGTTAACAAAGAGTCTCGCCAACAAGTTAAGGACCGCACAAAGAGCCATGGAACGAAAAAAAATGTCGCAGTTTCGCTCGAAAGGCGAAGCATCAATTGCGATAGCTAATTAGCAGAGAGCTATTCGGAGTAGCGATAGTAGTTTTATCAGCTGCATAAAATTGGACACATTCACTTTCTAACTGAATTGACAAGCGTGGTGTCATCGCGCACAAGCAAACATGAATAGATCACACTGAATGACCGCCGACAACGACTGTTAAAACGTTGGCAGCAAGCGCGCCCGCCGCAGCGAGCAAAGGTTCGTGCGGTCTATCGCTTCAACGGAAACTGAGCGGCGAACCCACAGCGCATACAAAGGTCAGAGCCGTGTGGAGATAAGAGACGGTGCGGACGACCGCCACCACAGCCAGTACAAGCGTAGTTGTTGGCAGAGTAGAAGCTGCCCCCCCCCCCCCCCCATCCCTCCCTCGCTGCCTTGCCGCTTTCTTGCATTCGTGTGGGAGATTGCATTGCCAGTTCCCCTTGCTCCCGGTTGCAAGATACGCATTTGGTGCCGTAACACAGCGTCGCCCCTCCTCCCTCCCTCCCATACCCCCACGGGCTTTCGCGCGACGGTCGCGTTTGCTCTACGCCGTGCGCTCGCTCTCCGTGATAGCGCGCGTCCCCCGTGCGCTTTCACTCGCGCATACAACGCCCGGCGACGATTATATCGCCCTTGGAGTCTATACCGAACCTCACGGCGACGGCGACGCCTACGACGACGGCAATGCCGACGGCAGAAATCCGGTTGAAGTGTCCATATAATTGCTATCGCAATAAAATGTTAGGCCTAACGTTAAGAGACAGGAACAGAGCGGTGTGGACAAGAGAGCAAATGGGGATAACCGATATTCCAGTCGGCATTAAGCGAAAAAATTGGGCTGGGCAGGCCATGTTTTGCGTAGGATGGATAACCAGGAGTTACAGAATGGATACCAAGAGAAGGGAAGCGCAGTCGAGGACGGCAGAAAACTAGGTGGGCTGATGAAGTTAGGAAATTTGCAGGCGCAAGTTGGAATCAGCTAGCGCAAGACAGGGGTAATTGGAGATCATATGGAGATGCATTCGTCCTGCAGTGGACATAAATATAGGCTGGTGATGATGACGATTATGATGATCTTGTCGGCATGAGTCATTGTGACGTCAACGCGGTTGCAGAGGTCCGGGAAGCGGGAAGGAAACGCTGTCTTCCAGTCGCGCAGAACGCTCCGGAGAGAGGGTGGACAGGTGGAGGGGCCACGCTTTACGGCGGCCGTGCGCTCCCGCCACCGGAAGGCTTACGGGGGTGGGGGGCAGCGCAGACGGGGGCCGTGTTCCGCGCCGCAAGCTGCAGCCCGCACGGCTGTATCTTAACAACCTTTCGCGGTGGGGCACAGTCCGCCCTCCCTGTGTTTTCACGGGTAAGATCGCGTCGATGCGAGCGACCGCACGAAGCTGAATTCGCTCGCTGCTGCTGCTGCTCTGACCTACTAGAGCGTTTTGACAGCCAGATACCGCGTTCATCGAATGAGATGCGTTCATGTTTGATGTGTGCGCGTGACACCATGCTTGATAATTTAGTTAGTATGCCTATATTTACAAGTTGATAACGCTGATAAAACTACTATCCTTACTTTGTATAGCTGTGCACTTATTTGCTATCGCAATCGATGACTCGCCTTTCAGGCGAACTGCGACCTTTTTTTTGTAGTATCAACAGCTACGGCGCCTGTAGTTCACTATTCGAAGAGCAGGAGAGTAGACTCGAGGCTTTAGGGAAACATCTGTGCTACGTGAATATTGTATAACATCTTTAATCTATATTTGTTGCCTCTTTCCATTTTGCTCCTGTGCGGAATAGCCAGCCAGAGAATTCTAGCTCAGGATGACCTCCTTACCTTTGGTCTAATAAATTAATTATCGCTCACTTTCCGTTTCTTCGCAAGTTCTTTGAAAAAGAATTGTACATGGTTTGAAAATATTGTGCATATTGTTTTCGAATGAGACGCACAATTTTGCAGTCTAACATCTGGCCAACAAAACTGTAAATACTAGTTTCGCTAAAGAGTAGGGAATAATTTTTTGAATAAATTCAACAGTAAAAACATCACTTCAGTTTCTGGATGACCACTGCCAAGAGAAGACCGTTGGTCCCGTACTCGTATCTTGTAACATAATCTTTATCAACTTCATCCATGTTGGCTGGCACACCCTGTGTGTGTTCGCCAGATGCTCAGCGGTTTCACTCTGCAAGCTTTGCTTGTATACAGCTCGCAGAATCTCAATATGTCTAAATGTCTTTGTTCGCCCATTAAGAAAACCGCTGTGAAAATGATGAACCCATGAAAATACACGTTAATATTTGTCTTAAATAATGTAAATCTATTTCTCTCCTCCTGCAAAGCTAGAAAATTGTGGTTGCTACACTTACTATGTACGACTGTTGACCAATCCTTGGTGCCCTGCACACCAACTGGAAAAGTCAAAATCACATGAAAAAATTATTTGCGGTTAAAGCACTTGGACTTGTCGGTAGGCAATAGGCTACTCAATATTGTAACAACTGACAGTTGGACCTAAAAAGAACTTGCTCCAGAAGGTCAGGAACACTTCTCAACTGCTATCATCACCGCAATCTTATCTTAGATACTAGTACTTTTCATAGCAGTAAAGTAACAATAATCAAACATTGTTATCGGGTTTCCCAGTGCGTATTATGATGTGCTGTTAAGAAGTAAGGTTTAATTGGTAGCATTGCTTTCCTTTTCCTTTTTTTACGGTTGCACCTAGTTCCACAAAGAGGACAATCTAGCACGTAGTGTGGGAATCTGCAATGACGCTTTTATTCTGTAGAATTTCGTTAGTGGAATATTTTTATCAATGCTTTGAGTATACTCCCTACTTTGTGGCTCGTCAGTTTCAGGCTGTTAATTGCCACCTTGGTACACTATGTCACTAGTTGTCACAAGGAATAAAAAAATGCAGCAGATCTAACGTGCTGAAATCTATGTACAGCGAAACCTTGTGTGAGTGCATAAATATTCCAAACATGAGCTTGTGTTTATTGTATGTTCGCACAAAGGGACACGAAAGGCTTTATTCAGGCATTGTAAAGAGCCCAAGGCGGCGAATTCGGCGTAGCCGGCGAGCAGCGGAGAAGAGACCTGAAACTGACCGACTGTGAACAAAGAAAACGTAGGTGGCAAACGCCTCGTTTCTCGTTTGTCCAGTCCGAACGTTGTTCTTCGTACGGTTCCTGCAAAGTCTTGAGCGATATCAGCCACCATCCCAGCGGAACCTCTCGTTTGCCATAAACTGTGTTCTCATTCACCCGTTGTTACATCATGTTTATGCTTGCCCTCGCACCACCTAAGTCCGGTTGTACACCCTTGCAATTTTTTAACAATATCACGCGAGCGTCGACCGCACGGCATTTCAGTGGCCCTGTAGCGGTGGGGGGCACTCCTGAAGCGAACAGCGCAGCAGAATACAATAGAACTAGAATTCGCCTTCCACGAACGCACATAAAGTGGACAATCCCGCCGTCCCTCGTCGCTACAAGGCCGCTGACACGCCGTCCAGCCGACGCTCGCCTGATATTGTGAAAAAATTGCAAGTGTGTACAACATCAGCATTCGGGAGTTGGCCGTCAAGATTAATAAACCTTGCGTGGGAAGGTGGCTAGAGAGAATCCCTTCCACAAATGCTGTAAAGAATATCTGCGATGTGTCTCAGAAAGAGAGTAGACTTCAGTTGAGTTTTAGTATGGTGTTTATGGGTAAAATAATATGGTCACAGTATATCGTAGGCACAGATGTTCTCTCGTAAGCCTTTTTTTTTAAATCAACGTAACTGTGAATGCACAGAATAAGTGTTATCCCCCAATATCACAGTTCCCCTTACAGCCTTGAGCATTGGAACCTCCTTCTGTATATGCTGTTACTGTGCTTTTATTTTCATGAATGAATAAATAAAGTTCTTCTTCTTCTTCTTCGTCTTTATCAAACAGGTAGCACGACCAGAAATAAAACGTAGTAAACACATTAGAGCGAATGCTGCTGAGAACAGCTACTGACCGTATTATCACACGTAGAAAGCGATATTCTTCATATCGACACAGACTTGCGAACCGTATGTATTCGGGACTGAAGGTAAACGTTTAGGATTACGAAATATAACTACTGTAAGCATATAAGCATATCAAACTATTTGTTTACCATGCTCGATGATGAATCAGTAAATCTCGACCCTTAAGTGCTAGCTTGGCTTGAAGACATCATAACCAATTGTATTCAGGACGTCACAATTGAAGGTTATCATTAGCCTAAAAAATACGTACTGTAGAGACGGCCTCAAGGATCAGTTTTAGTTTTAGTCTGACCTTTTTCATCATATATTTAAGATTTGCTAACTCTGTCTCTACTTCTGTACATGAATGAATGGATGTGTGTTGTTTAGTGGCGCAAGGGCCAGGTATGGTCAAAGAGCGCCATGCAAGTGTTAATGAGTTCGCAGTGGAGTGATGAATTCTGAGAAGTAGTTGTGACGTGGCTGTAAAGGAGCCTGAATTGGTCGCTGTGAATTGCGTAACATCTACATGCAATAAGGTGATTCTGTACATCTGTATGCTGACAATTGTGTACATTACAGGAAAATACGCAACGATGACGATGAAAATATCTTGCAGACGGACTTGAATAACGTTAGGTCTTGGTGCGATAAATGACTCATGGATTTAAGTCCTAACAAATCCAACCAGATGTCTGTTTCCCGGCAGCGCAAGAACTTTTCCACGCAAAACTACGTGACAGGAACTTAAGCATGTTTCATCATACCGATCGATAACTAGGCCTTATTATTTCCTTCCTTCTAACATGGTGCACTCCTATCCGTGTGATCGGTAGCAGTGCTAAACGTACACTGGGATGCCTACGACATAATTTCAATAAAGCCCCAGCATTACTCCAATTGCTTCTCTACAAAACTCCTGTGCACTAAAGAATCACGGAGGAAGAGGGCAAAGCAGAGGAAAAAGCATGTTAAAGAGCTTCATAAACAACAATGAGGTGGTCTTTGTAGATGCCACCCGCGACAAACAGAAAAAAGCTGTTTCGTCGCAGCAGTAGTTGACCACAATAAACAATGCTGTGCACGCCTGACAATAAACACGAGACACATTGTAATGGCGGTAGAGACAGCTGCATTTGCCGCACAGCTGCAAGAGTCAGCTGGTCGCCATAGCACAAACTGACGCCTATTATTTAATGAGCGATTCACAAACAGCAGTACGCAACTTTGCAAATGGCAGAATCTCCCCTGAGGCACTGCGTATTCTCAGAACAGGAAAAACAAGCCATGACGATAGATGAGTCCACATTCTATGGATTATAGCCCACACTCCCGACCCCACGGGAGAGGAAACCCTAACGAGGCAGTACACAACGTAGCTCGACGACTCACTTTCCAAGCTACGACAGATGTTGATCCCTCGTTAAAGTCCCCCAATGTGTGGGAGTGGGAGCACAGAATGACTATATTCAACGATATTACTAAACATTATAAACTGCAGAGCTGCCTTTACCCACCACCTCACCCAAAACTCAATAGGTCGCAGTCTGTCCAATGCCTACGGTAACAAACGAAGCCATATAGGAGTCCGGCACTACCACACGTTATATATCCAGCAATATACACGACCGGTCGACAAATGCAAAGATTGTGATTCGCGAGATGCCTTAGAACGCATACTATGGGAATGCCAGGAAATGATACACACTAATGTGAACGCAGCCTACACCGAAAGCCTCTGGGCGCGTTGGCGGGCCGCGCTGCTCAGCTCAGCCCTGTACGAGCAACTGAACGGCCGAGGAAGGCACTAGGATGCAAGACCTCCTGGCCCACACCTAGGCAGGAGCCCTGTCCACAAACAGGCCGGATATGAAAGAACGTTTTTCTGACTGTCTGTGGAAATTAGAATATGCCGCCGCAATCTTCGTACTTCATCACACAACTCAAATTAGCACTCTGGAATTATTTTGAATAGGCGACACTGTCCTTATATTGTAACGAGACAGCAGTTTTTCTGACAGGCCGACCTGACGCAACGGATACCATGGAAGCACCAAAGAACCAGGCGGGAAGTGCACGTCTCGGTGTCGCTGGTCGTACAAACGCCTTTGACCCTCTTGGGAGTGCAGAAGGCGGTCACGGGCAATTTCCCTTGCGTGGGCAGTGCGGGCGACGGCATCAAGTGCATATACACTGGTGGGTGCTGCGTGAAGAGGGAGGGTTGTGTCGAGGGACAGTGCTGGTTCTCGGAGGAACAGAAGGAAAAATGGCGAATAACCGGCTGTGTCGTGGCGCGAGGTATTATACGCAAAGGTGACAAACGGTAGAGCGAGGTCCCAGTCAGTGTGGTCGGAAGAGACATACTTCGCGAGCATGTCTGTGAGAGTGCGATTAAGACGCTCCGTGAGGCCATTCGTTTGCGGATGGTATGACGTGGATAGCTTGTGCCTCGTGGCACAGGACTGCACAATGTCCGCGATAACTTTTCACAGGAATGTCCGGCCACGGTCTGTGAGAAGTTGTCGCGGAGCTCCATGTAATAAAATCACGTCGCGTAGAAGAAAATCGGCAACATCTGCGGCGCAGCTTGTAGGGAGCGCCGGGGGATGGCGTAGCGCGTGGCGTAATCTGTGGCCACAGCGACCCACCTGTTGCCAGAGGTATAAAGAGGAAAAGGACCAAGTAAATCTAAACCAACCCGAAAGAATGGTTCCGCGGGAATGTCAATTGGTTGAAGGTACCCAACAGGGAGCGTTGACGGTGTCTTGCGCCGCTGGCATTTCTCACACGCAGCGACGTATCTTCGAACGGAGCGAGCAAGCCCTGGCCAAAAGAAGCGTCGGCGGAGCCGGTCGTAGGTACCTGGCACACCGAGGTGACTGACAGTGGGGAGGTCGTGAAGTTCGTGGAGAACAGCCGAGCGAAGGTGTTTAGGGATCACAAGGAGTAATGCTGGGCCGTCGGGGTGAACGTTGTGGCGGTAGAGTACGCCATCTTGAAGTGTGAATAAGCGAAGGGAGCTGTCGGCAAGTGACGATTACAGGCGGTCAATGATGATACGCAAGGACGGGTCACGGCGCTGCTCGTCGGCGACATGGACCAGTGGAAAAACAGAGAGAACGCAGGCGTCGCTGTCAGGTTCAGACGTAGAGGTCGGGTCTTGGACTGGGGAGCGAGAGAGACAATCTGCGTCCTGGTGTTGGCGTCCCGACTTGTACGTCACTGTGTAGGGATATTCTTGTAGTCGGAGAGCCCAACGACCGAGATTGCCAGTAGGATCCTTGAGCGACGAAAGCCAACACAGCGCATGATGGTCTGTGATTACTGAGAAGGGCTTGCCATATAAATATGGGCGGAACTTTGAAACAGCCCAGACGAGAGCAAGACATTCGCGCTCGGTAATCGAATAGTTGCGCTCTGCAGTTGTCAGGAGCCGGCTAGCTTAGGCTATAACGCGGTCGTGTCCGTGTTGCCGTTGCGCTAAGACTGCGCCGATCCCATAACCACAGGCATCGGTTCGGACCTCTGTAGGTGCGGACGGGTAAAAGTGGGCCAAGATCGGTGGATTGGTCAGAATCGTGATAAGGCGTGAAAATGCGGCAGCCTGAGGGGAACCCCACGTAAAAGGCACGTCTTTCTTCAGAAGTTCAGTGAGTGGTCGAGCGATTGCTGCGAAATCTTTCACAAACCGTCTGAAATAAGAGCAGAGCCCCACAAAACTCCGGACGTCTTTGACAGACTGAGGTACAGGAAAAGCTGTTACTGCTCGAACCTTCTTCGGGTCGGGTTGTACTCCGGAAGCATCGACGAGATGGCCGAGCACTGTAATCTGTCGGCGCCCGAAGTGGCACTTCGATGAGTTTAATTGGAGCCCAGACTTGCGGAAGACGTCAAGGATAGCTGCGACGCGCTCAAGGTGCGTCTCAAACGTAGGAGAAAACACAAGGACATCGTCGAGGTAACAAAGGCAAGTTGACCATTTGAAACCTTGAAGCAGAGAGTATCCAATTACTTGCGCTCGTCGAGTACAACCGAAAGGAACCACAGTCTGTCATTACCAAACCTATCACTGCGCCCTTTATTTTAACGCCTTTGCCTTTTTCACAAGGTATACCACCATCCGTCATTGCATATCGAAATTGTCAGGTCTCCGACTTTTCGTTCATCTCGGACTGTTGAGCAACAAATAGTTAGATGCACTTTCGGCATCGCAAATCCATTTCTCATTCCTTCATACCACACACATTTAATGAATGTATCCGTCTTCCCGGCGACATTGTATCTATTTCTGATCACACTCTTTTTTGTCATTCATTATCTACGCACTTTCACTGTGACAATTCTGGATGTTTACGTGATGTACCCCAACCTCCTTTCCCAGCTTTTTTCTTTAAATACGTGTTCCGATGTCTGCAGCTTGCTTAATATTTGTTTTGTACTTTGATTTTCCGGTTATATTGAAAAACATAGTGTGTTTCATTCTGTTATTGTTCCCCTTCATATTATGTAAGCCACACACGATGTCTCGGCGCTTGAGGGTATGTCAAGTAAATAAATGAATAATTATGGCACTTATTCTAGTGGTATTTCCACGCTAATTTCGGCAGGGTGTAGGACTCATTACCACGCAGATGCGCAGAGTGCCATGTGAACCACATCGGAAACGTGCGTTAACTTTTATAGCAACAAAATTTGCCAACAAACAAGAAGCTCCCTTTGCCTCACTGCGCACCTTGTCTCACACAGGCAGCTACAGCCTATGCATGTCTGCTAAATATTCCGTACCCTCTATATTTCGCGCCATAAAGAACTTCTTGCCCAAACCCACGTTTGAACACCTTATCATGTGAGTTGACTCTCCTGTATATCTTATTTTGTAGCCTGCCGAACGCCTACCTGCTGTGAAACAACTGATTCTGAATTACTTTCTGCATTACGTCTCAATTTTAAAATGGTAGCCAGGGTTTCATTGTCAAAACACCAACCCAAACGATGCGCCTAATAGTGGGAATGCAGCTTACGTGGTCACGAGAGATGCCGCTTTGAACCACGCTTCTAATATATGTCCCGTGTCATTTTCGAACCAAGCATTCATTTTTTGAACCACGCTTCTAATATATGTCCCGCGAATAATTCAGGGTACGCTCACCTTAAATATACCAGCAAATTCAGTTGATATACAATGGCAAATGCAAAAGAAGCTAGTGGTGTTAGTGAGTATAGCTTGGTGAGCCGACTTCTTAGGTCAACAAAGAAACGTGTAGAGCACTGCGCAACACGGCTCCGTATTGTACTGCGCAACACGGCTCCCTATTGCAATTTCCTATTAGAACGCGGTAGTACCATGGTTCAGCTGTTAGCCATCTCCCTGATTCCAACAACTACGAATGCAGCTTGCAAAAGACCACGAGCACAAAGCAGCGCGCTTTCTCTTAAGTTAAAACACATGTGGGATTATTCAAGTAAAAAAATGAGGATGGTAGCGTTTAGATCTCGGCAAAATGACCAACTTCGTGGCTGTTGTCGAGAGTCACCAATCTAAAAATTTTTGTGGGTGCAATTTCCTCTTCTGAATGTACTTGCACGATTGAATAGATAAGCTCTCCGGAAAAATAAAACTTAACTCACGTTCTTGAGCAGTTTTCGCTGATGTAGTAGCCATAACAAGGAGGCAGAAACCAAGGAGGAGAAACGGACGCATTGCAGAAATCTCAGGAATCGGTACGGTAGCTCGACACTCTATGCGTGTTGATAATGACGTTTTATAGTTTCCGACCACCCAATGGACAGCTCTTTTAAAATGTCATCAAAAGGTTATCTTCAGAACGTTCGCCTTGCTGAACATAGACGGAATATGCGGGAGCAAAGGAATGTTTCTGTTGGGTTTTTTTTTTCTTCTTTAACTAAGTCAGAATAAAATGAAAGTGGACAAGATACGTTCTACGTGCTCTGCGAATTATCAAAGGTCGTCTCCACTAAACTCTTTATTTGAAGGAGAAAGTTAATTGCTTTGCCATAATGAGGATTACGGCACATACTTTATTTAGGTATAAATACTAAAACGAGCAAGAATGGCTGCAGTATGACACCACGAATTAAACGGCCAAGTTTTCTTGTCGAACCCCTCGGAGCTTTTTGACCGCGGTTGCTACAATATTGCGAGATAGCTCACTGACAGTAAACAATGTAATATCGACCAAAAAAGTTTACGGACCACGGTATCTCAGAAAACGCTTAATATCCGAGCTGTCTTTAAAAGTAACCACTGAAACCGTACATCACAATGTTGTTCGCATATACCAGTAGAGACTGGAAATGGGAATACCAGGCTGCGTTTTGAGGCTGCGGAGATATTCAGCTTTTTGTCAGACCCCTTGTTCCATTTTGGTCGATAGTACATTTCATTGCACATATTGGAATTATTATGAAGTGAAAAATTCTAGACGGCCTTAATTATTGCTATAAAGCTAAATGATATGCTTAGAATCACTTTTATTTTCAACCATGCAACACATAATAACGTAAAATGTTTTACAACGCGCTGAACACACCTTTAATCATTGGAAACCCAACACTCCACATATAATACTAAGCTGTTATTATGCCTCAAAGTCCTTATTATTGCACGAGAAATTTAACGCGCGTATTCTAAATTAGCGTTATTGATAAGCGGTAGCACAGGTTTATTTGTGAATATCATTTGTGAAACCAACTAATATTCAGTTTTTACACTATTATTCATCTTATATTGGAAATCACAATTGATTGTACTTGTTTGTGCCAATGAGTTTTTTTTTCGTTGATGTGGAACACTGGGCAATCAAAAGTTATTGTCATGCGATGTTTATGTTTTCCTACTACATAGTTCAGAAAGTATGCAGCAATGAAAGCTTGAGTTCATACGATTGCAAACCATGAGACGTCATTGGTGTCATGCCATGGTGGTAAAGGCAATGATTAGGTGGTCGCGGAACAAATCAGCATGGGTGTATAATGACTGCAATAAAACGCTATCGGTTGTAGTAAAATTTACTTATATTCACCCGTTTTATTCTTGCAGGTATAGCATATCGGAAACTGGCACGACCACATGTCGCTGTGCGCACACATCCTCACGAACGTCTGTGCCTAAACATACACACCTAGGCACGTGACGAACACGCTAATTGTCGAAAAAAATACCTGGTATTGGCACGATAAACGCATGCACGGATTCTCACTTTACAATTGGTTGTACACCTAAAACTCATTTACGATTCCGATGACTTTCGACTTAACTCGTACCCCGTATTGTTGATGTGTTTATCATTACCATTCTTTCAAATCGTGAAGTGTATCTTATTCAATCATAGCCACTAGATGCAGTACAGTCTACATGACGATGCCTCTTTATGTCTTTGACTGTCATTGTGCCCGCATTTCCGTTACTCTGCGCATCAGGTGACTGTAATAATGTGTTAATGTACATTTGTGTTGCTAGTCTCCTAATCGGGAGCAAATATTTATATGCTACTGGCATAAATAGCCGGGAAAAAATAACCTTTTTGCTAAGTCAGCCTGCTGTTTTGCTGGGATCAGGAGGTTCCATACCGCCATCAGGTACGTATTGCGTTTATTTTTTTAGCGCAAGCTATTTGGAAAGGAAGCACCAGCCATAATCAGGGAAACTTTGGAAAGTTGGTAAAGGAGTCTTCGTTTAATAAATAAATTAAATGTCTAACAGTGGCCTAAATACTTCGGTCCTCAAAGCATTCGACTTCAACTTTTTTCCTGTATTCCAGCGATTAAGCCCCCATCGCACGCATACTCTTTCCTTGTCCAAGCTAATGCACTCTTTCAGGTGCACAGTCTCTCGCGCGAGAGGTTTGGGGTGTTGTAAACCTAAGGTGCCGGGATCGGTTGTGAGTGTCGTTGTGTCGGGTTCCGCTTCTACCTTCATTAATGTATTGCTGGACGCGTTCTTGGCGGAACGCCCACTTTTTCAAGACGAACGGGCTCTCGTGTGGTAAGCTTCACTAGTTTAAATGTTGTGATCCTTGGAGGTGCTACGCCGTGCTATTTCCGCTGCCTTGACTACACAGTACGTTGGCCGTCTATTGGAAGAACATATGACTGCCTCGAACTGCTGAAGATAATTGTAAATGGCAGAAGAACTAGCAAAGAAGTGTTGATAATGGCGACCATGCATAGGAGGCCCCTTGACACTTCTTCATTTTATTGCGATAGCAATTATATGGACACTTCAACCGGATTTCTGCCGTCGACGTCGCCGTTGCCGTGAGGTTCCCTATAGATGAAATCTTCGCCGCGCGCCGTATGCCCGAGCGGAAGCGTGCGGGGACACGCGCTATCACGGAGAGCGAACGCACTCAATCTCCCACGCGTAAGCAAGGAAGCGGGAAGCCAGCGCCAGAGGGAGCGGGGGGGGGGGGGGCGCATTCTACTCTGCCAACAACCGCGCTCGTCGCTCCGCCCGCACCGTCTCTTATCTCCCCACGGCTCTGACCTTTATGCGCCATGCATTCGCCGCTCAGTTTCCGTTGAAGTGATAGACCGCACGTACCTTCCGCCGCTGCGGCGTATGCTTGCTGCCAGCGTTTTGACAGTCGTTGTCTGCAGTCATTCAATGTGATCTATTCGGGTTTGTTTGTGCGCGCTCACACCACGCTTGTTCATTCAGTTAGTAATAGTCGGGTCACATTTTCCAACGCACGCTACACATGCAATGCTGCCCGGATCGGCAGTGCAGCGCTACAGGTGTGTCCCTTCGCACGCGCTGCCCACGGGAAGCGCTTCTCATCAACACCACCGTTTCACACGCGCCTTCTCGTGGTCATCGAGTCTCTCTTCATGTCGGTCTACTTACGCCGCAGCACACCTGCTTACTTAATCAGCTCATGTTTACTACAATTTATATTGCTACCAAAGCCGCTCACCTTACTTCGTATGACATTGCTGTGTTGCTATCGCATTCATTGCTTCGTCCTTAGGGTGAAACTGTGACATTTTTTTTCCAGATTGCCCTTTTGGTTCATTTTCTCTGCGGTTTTACGCCCAGCCAGCGCCCCGAAACTCTCATGGTAGCCCTAGCACCCGCTCCATTGCATGCATATAGACGCCGTGCAGCAATATTTCTTCTCTGCCCCAACGACGACAACACGCGTCATTCTCCTTCAATGTTAACACTGCGGCTGGACTTCTGCATTCGATTTCACAAGCTCAGGACGCTGATAATGAGCTTAGTTGTGTCTACGGCAACTTGAAGTGTGCCTTCCGTCCCAGGAAATCCAAAAGATGACTGACCTGGCCCACCTTATTTTAACTCGCGTATCACCGGTTGTGATACCGAAGGTGGCCAAAATTAAACCGGCGTGCTACATATTCACATCAGGGGCTCGTCCCGTAAAACCTTAGAATTTTTTTTAAATTTCACTTCAGCGAGTGCTTCGTTTATTAGTGTTCATGCAGTTGGGAATATCTGAATAAAAGAATGTCAGCTTAATAGATGACAGCATTTCTGTGACTCAGCGAAGAAACATGCCGTTCTAATGCGTCAGAGAGAAGTCAAGGAAGATGTTATCTAGCCTTCCAAGAGTTCTTTCTTGTGGTTGGGCGTGCATTAATAAAGCGAACGGCATTTCCAGCGTTGAATATACTAACTTTAGCGTCAGAATACACATCACCATGCACGTCAAAGATGTAGCGCTTATCCGATTTTTCTTATAATATTTGTTAGGCAGACTCTGACGAGAGAAAGTTTTCCATGCTTAGGTTTTAAAATGCCTATAAGTTTGTAAACTGAGCCCCTCTATAGACCGTTTTTTCATGGGCGCCGCCATATTGCGAAGGAAGTGGAGCCACCTTTGGGCAGTCGGAATGCTGGCTTGTACAAGCGCTCCGGTTTGCGTGCCATAGTATAGGCTCAGGGCCAGCTTCTCGTGTTTTTTTTTTTTCACGTTCGCGTTGTCTATTTAGCATGATATGGCGTCGCCTATGCGGAAAACGGTTCTGCGAAACGTAGTGAAGGCATTTAGGTCGGCATGACCGGAGTTTCTGCTGGCGTTGTGGCGCACGGAGCCTCAGCACGATGCGTGTGCGCGTGTTCGAGCCTTCAATCAGCTTCGAAAATCAGTTATGTGTTTCTGAAAATTCCTAGCAAGAATGTGACTTTACTGCAGCATGCTCACTGTAATTCTAAGCTGCGGTTTAGCAGCAATGAATTGTTGCCAAACTTATGACCATCCTAACAGCGTGGGTACTGTTCTGCTGCATCTGTTCTTTAATTTGAGAAGCGCTCAAATTCTTATCCGTAGATACACTGAGCGACTACCTTGTTTACTGGACGAGATGTCAGCCCACGTAAAAGATAGTTTTGGTTAATAATAATAGCGTACCGTACAGTGTGAATCTGACTTATGGAGTGGTCGAGTGGTCGAGCTTATATGTATCCTGCTGGTTTACCAACACAGAGATAGCCGTGTCGAGCGAGGCAATCGGCCTCATACAGGAGGCTAACGTAGACATAGTATAGTGATTCAAAGTCTACTTGGCTTGAAATGCGTGAGATAGATGCCGGTGGCTGACGCAAATGTTTTATAACAATTGACGTTTAGATGTTTCAGGATTGCATCAGATTGAACGTACACCAGCATGCACTCTTTTGTTCTAATTCCAACGCCAAGCGACCAGATGATGAGAAGATTTTCCAATTCATGCGGGAATTTCACAGACGCCGGTTCTCCTCATGCAGTCAAAATCGATACAGCCAAAATAGCTCACAAAACATACATACAGCACGGCTGATGACGCGCGTCGCATTTCTGCGCAGCCAAGAGAAATTTACGGACACTTTCGCTACCTGTACAACTAAAGGCTGCACAGTAATTGCTTGCCGACCTCGTATAGGAACTGACATTGCGTAAATATTTTGGAGAACGAGCTAAAACATCTTTCAGTCGTTCAGCAGTGCGCGACAGCAACACATTTAAGCGGCACGGCGACGGCTTGCGCAAGCCATAGAGGAGCACATGCTCGCCGCACATCCTTTCCTACTCGCCTGATGAAAAGGTCTATAGCACTGATAATTCTCATTTCTTTGTGTGGCTCCATTAAGCAGAGAAGTGGAAAGCCATTGAAGCAGCTGATCAATTTAAGTAGGAAAGATGTGTATAGGACACAGTGTGTAAGGTATACATTCCTCCCGCAGCGCACCAATACCGTTTTTGTTTTCATATGCTATCTCAGAGTTGCTCTGAAAAAAAAAGGAAAAACAAACCTGCTAAGAATTTGAGTCTAAAGATGACAATCATCGTTTATGTTTCGATTCAAGGTTCATTTCCTATTACGCTTGCGGCAGATGCATTAGGCTACTAACATATTTGCTGCTTTGGTTTTGCTTTTTATTGCGATAGCAATTATATGGACACTCAAAAGCAGATTTCTGCCGTCGGCGTCGCCGTCGCCGTCGCCGTGAGGTTCCGTATGACGTCATTTGGAGAAGAAATCGTCGCCGCGCGCCGAACGCTGTATGTGCGAGTGAAAGGGCGCGAGGGGCGCGTCTTTCACGGGGAGTGAACGCACGGCGGAGAACAAACGCGCGTTCTGCGCCGTGCTCGCTTAAGGGCTGCAGAAGTAGGCGTCTCTGTTCTCCTTCACAATCACCATGTATGTAGAGCAAACGCGCCTTCTTCCAACGAGCGAGAGGCCGTGGGGGAGGGGGAGGGAAGGGAGGCGACGTTTAGCTGCGGCACGCAGTGCCTATTTATATCAGAGGCTCCGGCAACAGTCACCAACGCCGCACGCATTTTGAGCGAACGCGGGCAAAACGCCGATGGCGTCGACAACAGTTCTGCGTGTTGTTCCTACCAAAGCCGCTCACCTTACTTCGTATGACATTGCTGTGTTGCTATCGCATTCATTGCTTCGCCCTTAGGGCGAAACTGTGACATTTTTTTTTTACTTTATGTATTCAGTGGAAGCATAAGCCCAATTCGAACACTCCTGTACTTGTCGTGTTACTACATCAAGGAGAAAAAAAATTAGGGGCAGCTTCAAACCAAGTGGTGCGAAGACTGCGTAAACAGCGTGTGTCTCTTCCCTAGCTTTAACTTGGCTTTCCTTTGCTTAACTTGGTTTGGCTTGGCTTGTTCTTAGCTTTGTCTTTGCTTTTCTTTGCTTAACATGGTTTGGCTTAGCTGGTTCTTCGCCAAACATAGCTTACCCCTAAAGGTTACTTTATAGTCCGACGTAGCGTTGGCGCGCTCGGCACGGGGACGCCACGCCAGCGAAAGCGCAGCACTCCAGGCGCGAGGCGTGGCCGACGAACGCCGGATACGTCGGCCTCGCCTCGCGCTATGGCGAGGGTAACCTGGGAGAGTGTGGAAACCTCGCCGAGCGATGACGTCACGTGCGTCGCCTTGCAACGCCTCGCACCAGTTGTGCGAGGCGTTGCTAGGCAACGCGCGGTGACGTCATCGCCAGGCGCAGGTTTTTGGTAACGCTCCACGGCCTAACCAAAAACTTAAACAGCTCCGCTGTTAAAATGCCATCAATTATCTTGCCTCTAAACCATAGAACCAAAAGCCGGCAGATCCCACGCCATGTGGGAATCGATGTTATGCGAAGCAGTGTGCGGGGAGCCTACCAAGTTAACGAAATGACCATGAGAACACCAATACGTAGGTGGCTTTTTCATGACCTACATGAACACGCATGTCATGACATTCACGTCATGATTCCTCAGGAGTCTCTTTAGCCACGCCTAGAGACCATGCTCATGACTTGCTCTTGACTTGTTACCACATGACGATGCTCATGCTCTTCACTTGTTACCACATTCGAACCCATTCCATTCGTGTTTGAGTGTTAATCTTTTTTCGCTGAGGAATTGTAACTGTTGCATACTTATGGTCATGACTATGACTTCTACCACCATCCTTTAGTGTTTTCTTTATAGTACTCGCGTCAGAACCGGTTTCAGTGGTTTTTGAGTGTCCATCTTTTTTTAGTGAGTTATTGTTATTTTTGCTGAGTCATGTCCGTCACTATGACTTCTACCATTACCCTTTAGTGTTTCCTTCACTTAGCGTCCACGTCAGAACCCATCTGAGTGGTTTTTTAGCGTTATCTTTTTTCACCGAGTCTTTGTCATTTTTGCTGAGTCATGCTCATGACTATGACTTCTACCGTCATCCTTTAGTGTTTCCTTCTCTTAGTACTTACGTCAAAACCCATTCGAGTGGTTTTTGAGTGTTAATGTTTTTTCGTTGGGTCATTGTCATTTTAGGCGGCTGTTTTATGACCTGCATGACACGCATGTAATGACATTCATCTCTTGACCTATCATTTATGTTCGTCATACACTGTTGTCATACTATGCCAATTTTGGTTCCTACTAAGTTAACGAAACGACCATGAGAGCACCAAGACGTAGGCAGCTGTTTCATGACATACATGACACACATGTCATGATATTCATGACGTGACTTATCATTTAAGTTCGTAATACACTCTTGTCATAGTATGCCAATTTTGGTCAATATCAAGTTAACGATACGACCATGAGAGCACCAAGATGTAGGCGGCTAGATAGATAGATAGATAGATACTGTCAAAGTGGCAAATGTTCGCCAAGAATGAAAAACTAAAGTGACGTTTCATTTCGTCAACGTGCCTGACGCGCAATCGTATGATTGCTATGTAAATCACATTGATATTAACTGCGATGCCTCGCCGATGCCAGAGGCAATCACACATAGAGAACACGTACCCAAACGTGTTATCGATGCAATCTCTCCTAAAAATTTTTGTGGCGCCCTCGTGAAGCCGGGCAAACTATTCATCCTTGCGCTTCCGGGCTTCGCGCAAGACCCTGCGATGAGCTTCCAGACGAGCTTCTCGCTGTTGAGGAGTTTCTAAGCTATGCTGTCTTGCCTCATACACCCGTATTGTCACAAGCTGCCTGGAACGTTTCTCGGGAGTCCCCTGGGCACGCCACGCTCACGCATTTCGCTGGACTTGCTCAACTCGTGCCTGGCACTTCGCGACGACTTCGGCGTCGGTCGACTCGCGCTCGGCCTCTCGATCACAAGACGAACCCGGTACGTCCATAGCACACACACACACACACACACACACACACACACACACACACACACACACACACACACACACACACACACACACACACACACACACACACACACACACACACACACACACACATCATCATCATCATCATCATCATCATCATCATCATCATCATCAGCCTACATTTATGTCCACTACAGTACGAAGGCCTCTCCCTGCGATCTATTAACCCTGTCTTGTGCTAGCGTATTCCAAATTGCGCCTGCAAATTTCTTAACTTCATCATCCCACCTGGTTTACTGCTGTCCTCGACTGCGCTTCCCTTCTCTTGGTATCCATTCTGTAACCCTAATGGTCGCCCGGTTATCCATCCTACGCATTACATGGCCTGCCCAGCTCCATTTCTTCCGCTTAATGACAACTAGAATATCGGCTATCCCCGTTTGTTCTCTGATCCACAGCGCTCTCTTCCTGTCTCTTAACGTTAGTCCTAAGATTTTTCGTTCCAGTGCTCTTGGTGCGGTCCCTAACTAGTTCTCGAGCTTCTTTGTTAACCTCCAAGTTTATGCCCCATATGTTAGCACCGGTAGAATGCAATGTTTGCGCACTTTTCTTTTCCACGAAAGTGGTAAGCTCCCAGTCAGGATTTGGCAATGCCTGCCGTATGCACTCCAACCCAATTTTATTCTTGCGTAAATTTCTTTCTCATGATCAGGGTCCCCTGTGAGTAATTGATCTAGATAAACGTACACCTTTATAGACTCTAGACGCTGACTGGTGATCCTGTATTCTTGTTCCCTTGCCAGGCTATTGAACATTATCTTTGTCTTCTGCATATTCATCTTCAACCCAATTATTACACTTTCAGGATTAAGGTCCTGAATCATTTGTTGTAATTTGTCTCCATTGTTGCTGAAAGGACAATGTCATCTGCAAACTGAAGGTTGCTGAGATATTCGCCGTTGATCCTCACTCCTAAGCCTTCCCAGTCTAAGAGCTTGAATACTTCTTCTAAGTATGCAGTGAATATCATTGGAGAGATTGTGTCTCTTTGCCTGACCCCTTTCTTGATAGGTAACTTTCAACTTTTCTTGTGGAGAACCAAGGTAGGTGTGGAATCCTTGTAGATATTTGCTAAGATATTCACGTATGCCTCCTGTACTCCTTGATTACGCAATGCCGCTTTGACGGCTGGTATCTCTAATCAATCAAATGCTTTTTCATAATCTTTGAAAGCCATATAGAGAGGTTGATTGTACTCCGCAGATTTCTCGATTACCTGATTGATGACATGAATATGATCCATCGTAGAATGTCCCTTCCTGAAGCCAGCCTGTTCTCTTGGTTCGCTGAAGGGAAGTGTTGACCTGATTCTGTTGGAAATTATCTTGGTAAATATTTTATACAATACTTAAAGCAAGCTAATGGGTCTGTATTTCTTCAATTCCTTAACGTCTCCCTTCTTATGGATTAGTATAATGCTGGCGTTCTTCCAGCTCTCTGGTACACTTGAAGTTGTGAGGCATTGCGTAGTTGGCCGCAACTTTTCACGCATGATATCTCCTCAATCTTTCATTAAATCTACTGTTATTCTATCTTCTCCAGCAGCTTTCCCCCTGGCCATGCCTTTCAATGCCCTTCTAACTTCATCGCTAGGTATAGAAGGGGCCTCTGTATCCGGTTCATCACTATTTCGAATGAAAGTAGCTTGGCTGTTTTGGGCACTGTACAGGTCAGTATAGAATTCTTCCGCTGCTTTTGCTATGTCATCGAAATTGCTGATGATATTACCATGCTTATCTTTCAGTGCATACATCTTGCCTTGTCGTATTCCAAGATTTCTTCTTACTGATTTCATGCTGCGTCCATATTTTACGGCTTCCTCAATCTTTCCCACGGTATAATTTCGAATATCCCTTACTTTCTTCTTGTTGATCAGTTCTGACAGTTCAGCGAATTCTATCTGGTCTCTTGAGTTTGACACTTTCATGTTTTGTCGTTTCTTTATTAGGTCCTTTGTTTCTTGGGAGAGCTTACCTACTGGTTGCCTTTGTGCCTTACCTCGATCCCACTTCAATTGATGCTTCCGAGATGAGCCTAGTTACGGTTTCATTCACTACCTCTATGTTACCTTCATCTTCCTGTTCTAAAGCTGCATATTCGTTTGCGAGCACCAGCCTGAATTGGTCTGCTCTTACCCTTACTGCGTCTAGGTTGGCCCGTTTCCTCCTGACTAATTTCACTCTTTCTCTCTTCAAATTGAGAGAAATCCTAGACCTCACTAACCTATGGTCACTGCACTTTACCTTACCTAACACTTCTACATCCTGCACAATGCTTGGATCGGCAGAGAGGATGAAGTCTATTTCATTCCTTGTTTCTCCATTACTGCTTTTCCAGGTCCACTTCTTGTTGGTGCGCTTCCTGAAGAAGGTATTCGTTATTCGTAGCCTATTTCTTTCCGCGAATTCTACCAACATCTCTCCTCTTGCATTCCTAGAATCGATGCCATAGTTGCCAATTGCTTGCTCACCAAACTGCTTTTTCCCCACTTTTGCATTGGAGTCGCCCTTGACTACAGTATAATGAGTTTTCACCTTTCTCATTGCTAATTCAACATCTTCATAAAACTGTTCCATTTCTTCATCATCGTGACTGGAGGTTGGGGCGTAGGCTTGTACTACCTTCATTTTGTACCTTCGATTCAGCTTTATTACGACGACTGCTACCCTCTCATTAATGCTGTAGAATTCATCAATGTTGCCCGCTATGTTGTTATCGACTTGAGATCCCACCACGGATTTTCTCTTATCTGGAAGACCTCTGTAGCAGAGGACGTGGCCGTTAGTCAGCACAGTGTAAGCCTCACGAGGTCGTCTAACCTCATTAAGGCCAATAATATCCCAGGCAGTGCCTGATAATTCCTCAAATAGTCCTGCTAAGCTAGCCTCACTCGAGAGGGTGCGCGTGTTGAACGTTGCCAGGTTCAGTTTCTATTGGCGGCCTGTACGGACCCAGAGATTCTTAGCACCTTTTGCCACGTCGCAGGTCTGACCGCCGCCTTGGTCAGGTGCTCCGTAGCTGCTGTGGGCTGAGGGCCATGGGTTAATTGTCAGAGTCATGAGGGAGGTAGTGGCCGAATACTGCACCAGGGAGGCCAGTTTCTGTTCTGGTGAGGGAGTGGCTTTGATGAAGCTGAGTGGGCCTTCCTAGTTTTGGTCGCACCTGCAATAGTATCGCCCCACTGGCTCTCGGCAATATATATATATATATATATATATATTGCCGCAGAGGTAGAACACCCGACTTCAAATCTGAAGGTCGTAAGTTCGAATCCTACTGCACTCCACCACATTTTCAGGCATAGAGTGGTGCCTCACATTGGTAATGTATATATATATATATATATATATATATATATATATAATGTAATGAAGAAGACAAGACGACGACGAAGCAGTCAGCAAGCAAGCCACAGTGTTGGTGCTAACCACGCGCCCCGAGCTTGCGCTTGCCCGGATTTTGACTGCTGGTCGCCTCGCCGCCTCGCCGCGTTGCAATATATATATATATATATATATATATATATATATATATATATTGCTCTGAACAACCAGAAATGCACTTAACCATACTTTCGCGGCAGTTGCCGCTTCCCGGAAACTGCAGCTTTTGCAACCGCAATCTTGACCGGGAAATGCTTGCGGCAAACGTTATGCGCGAAGGCGACCTTTCTGGTTCTTTTGCTTGCTTTCCCCCGCACGGCCGGCGCCGCCACGGATGCGTGGAGAAGAGCGCCTTCTGCGGGTGGTGAAAGGAATCCAGTGGCGCAGGCGGCGTCTGCCTCCCGAGTGTTTGCCTTAGAGACGACAGATCCATTGGGAGGCATAGCTATACACCTTCGAAGTAAAACATGGATTAATCCACGTGAATAAGAGCAGTGCATGTCGGTTAAAGTCGTGTTGCAAAACCGTGAGTAATTCTGTTGTGATAGCATCTATAGGGACACTCTAGACAAATTTCCGCCGTCGTTGTCGTCGCTGTCGCCGTGCCGGCGCGTATGTTACGAGTAAAGTTCAAGTGCGATAAGTCAATATCGCGCTATGCGGCGCCGGATGCTATACATGTGATGGAAAGCATGAGAGGGTCAGCCAAAAAGGACTGTAGTTTAAGGCGCGCCGTTCTCCCTGAAGTTTAAGGCGCGCTGCTTAAGGTTGGTGAGAGCGCGGTAAGGGGAGGGAGGGGGGCAGGTGAGCGCTCGACCCTTGCGGCACCTCGCACGGTTGAGCGGGCCCGTGCGCCGTATCATAGAGGTAATCTGCTGTAGCTAGAATGTGTAGGTATGTCGAAATGGCTGCTGGCTTTGTGTGCAATGTGTTCTCGCACGCCTGGCGTTGAAGGAAGAGGCCGCACGAAGCGTTCAGTCGCCGCTACTGCCGCTTTTCATCACGGCAACATTGGGACAGCGAGTGTCCGCGGTTATACAGTTATATATGCTTACAGTTATATATTTATGCTTGTATGTGCGCACGTGCCACCTTGTTTGTTAATTTAATTAGTAAGCGCTATAATCAAGTTGATACTATAGCAGTAGTAGCCAGTAAGACTTAAGGATCGACAGTTTCGCTGTGCCTAAGCTTTGCACGACCAAGTGCAAGCTTGCCCGTTTTTTCTTTACCTGGAGATAGAGAAAGCCTACCAAAAATAAAAAATTGAGATATTAATTGTGCATCCGTGTTCACTGGACAGCAGCGCCATAAAACAGTTTCAGTGGAGGAGCAGGGTGTTCATGAGTTACTGCTGTTATTGGCTGTTACGTCACCAATATCGGCATGCTTGTTCTTCAGTGACGCACAAACAGCTGCCTGGAATTGACCACTCTTATAGACCCTTTCACTGTTTACAAACATAGGCCCTGCACGGCTTCCGGTTTTGCCCGCTGACGTAGCTGCGAAGTGTAACTGGCAAAGAAGCAACCATGCGTTAAAACATAGAAGACTGATAAGGCACGTGACCGGAAGTTTCTTGGGGGCGGCGCGCTCGCTGCTGTTATCGCGAGCATGAAACCGTCTATAACGTGGTCACTCGGTCACGTTATCTTCCGATACAAGCGGAATTGTTTGGGCTGCAAAAGCTTGCTGCACGCGCTTTCAAATACACTGATAGCTTCGTGCATAGCGAGTGGTCTCTCGTTTTTTGTGTGTCATGTGTGCTTCCACCAAGCCGGTTCGTCATGCCGACGAGTTGTTGCGAGCTTGAATACGTAAGTCGCAAAAAAAGGCAGTGGGATTGCTTTTTCCGGTTCCTCGAGAGACGAGACGAGAGGCGACAAACGTGGCTGCAGGCAATGCCTCGCGCCAAATCGCAGTTGTAAGACGCCAACAGTATTTGTAAAGTTCCGTTGCAGATTTCTCGAAAAATCGGACTAAGCGGCTGCTCCCGCGGCAGTGTCCGGCTGCCTTAATGCTGAATGATTTTAACTTATAGCACGAAAACAGAAGGCAACCCACGGGACCAACGAACTGCAGCAGCGAGTGACCTTGAGCTAGTCCGAGCATTCGTGCGGGTGAACTTGGGTGCTTTTGTATGCAATAGCTGATTACGTTATAGGCCGTATCTATTCCGAGACCATCTTGGCGTCTCCTTCAAGTTTGCACGTATGAGCTATAGAAGCCCCTCATACCACAGCGCTTTGATTTATAGAGCACCCCACTGACTTTCGAGTTCGTGCTTACCAGTATGGGCGCCTGGTCTGCTGAAGTGCTTGAACCACGCACAATTTTGCTATGTTTACCCTAGTATGATAATATTGTCTTGCTTGAGTGGCTTGTCGCATGAATTTCTTTAGCATGTGAACAGGCTTTCGCCGACGGTAGTGATGTTTCGCTTCATTCTTGTAATTGGCTGCTGTGTTTTATTACTTTACAAAACGTTTTAATGATGGAAAAAATATTTGCATCGTAAATAGTTTTCGCCTTTGCTGTTTTCATTTTTTTGTCATAAAATGACACTGTTTTTGTTTTGCCACAACATAAACAAGCGGTGATGTCTCGCTATATTTTGTGGGGCTTCGCGCTGCATCGGCTTTCTCAGGCCGCGTTTATCTCTAGTACACCGTTGCACTAGCTACATTCCCAAGAAAAGGTTACTGCGCAAAATGGAACGTATAAGCGCACATACCCGTACACGGGTAAGCAAATATTGAGTACATTAACAGGTTTGGATAACACGTCAGCCTGACGTAGTGAGTGAAATTCAAGCTTGATAGATAGGGGGGTGATATTGCACTCATATATTAAACGCGCTATAAAGGTGAGGGCCTACGTCGGCCATTCCCGACCTTTCTTTTAAGCATACAGAAAGTGCGGCTCGTTCAACGTGTTATAAACCAGGATCTCAGTTAAAATTTCGAACTTGTGACGTCAATTCAGAATTTCGGTTGGACATGATGAGTGTGTGATGTGGCACCGAACTGGTGCTTTCTTTTGTGGGTCATGAAGGTGTGGATGTGGGGAAGAAAGCGAGTTTCTGAAAAAAAATAATAAAGTGTCACAATGGCTCTCTTCGTTAAGTGTAAAAAAAAGCTAATTTAATTATTTAGTTTTACGTGCCACAACGCCGATCTGATGACCACGCCATAATCACGCTGCAGTGGTTGCTCTGGAATAATATTGGCAAATTAGGGTTCCTTAACGTGCACCAAATGGATGGCACACTTATGTTTTGCATTTTTCCCGCATCGAAATATGGTCCCCACAGCAGGATTTGAACACATGACCACGTACTTAGCAGCAACTCTACATAGCGGTTAAGCTACCATGGCTTGTTTGTTGGTTGTTTCTAGGGAAATTCTTACTGTTCAGTTTGGTTTATGCGCCGATATATCCTTTCAAAGTTCCCTCTCGTGTAAAGGCACTTGTGCAAGTATATGGTCTTACAAAACAGTATTTCTTGCGGCGTGTCTGATAGAATGCCTTCACAGACGTCAACAGTTTGATGCAGATGTACATCCTTGAATTTAAAACCGTATTCAGTTAGGGAGCCAAAATGTTCTTAGTCATGTGCTTAATATTCCCCTCGGACTATGTCCTCAGTTTACAGGTGCCCTGAAAGGGCAACTTCGCCCGATTGGTGTTTTTCGAACCCTTGCGGGTAGTTTATTCTTGGGGCACTTTCTCTCAGTGATTATTGTTTTACCCGAATTTAAACATGCCGTACGTAATACTAACAAAGGCAACTAGATCATTAGTAAACTTTACCACATAATCGTAGTCATTCATTTGAATGTACCGTTACTGTTCAATAGGTGATAACTTACGGTTGTGTTATACCCTATATTTGAAAACCGCTGTTGTTCCAGATAGCTTACGGAATAAAAAAGAGTTTCCTTCCAAGAACAAAGAGCTCGTGGCAATAACCCAACAGTGCACCGTAATAACACTATTTTTTCTACCATAATGAAAACCAACCACATTTCAAGCATAATGACCGTTGGACATTGCTGCAGGTGCAGTGCATTGGCAAGAATTTAGAGGCATACCACAACTGATCGAAAGACAGAAGCATTCACACACATGCTGAAAAAAAAAAGTTATCTGACTCAGCGCTGGAAAAAAAAACGAAGTCTTTCAAGTATGATGGTGAAAAAGCAATCAAACTTCTCATCTAACGGCAGCTCCGCTTCTCGAATGTCCCCAATGTGCGTTCTATAACCACTTACTTTAGTTATTTAGATAAAGAAATTCAGCATAGAATACAGAGTTATTTGCATATTGAAGAAACAACGTAAATAGTTTATGTAGCTTACAGTGGAACCATCAGGCATAGAATGCATACCGAAACGACGCTGTAGGTACGACCGCCAAATAATAAAAAAATGCGTGCGTATGAATGGCAACAAGTAAATGAAAATGAGCATTACAAATTAGACAGCCCATCACTAATAATTTCACAGACGGTACATGATACATTTATCATTAGCAGTCAGGCTTCGACGATGACCTTTGTAATTCACATCATACCACTTGGAATTTCCGTGACGATTGTTTCAAAATTCCAAATATAAAGTATATTTCATGGCAGCCACAATTAGTAGTTCCGGATCTCTAGGAAAACCAATTTAAAGGCTTCAAATAGAAGTTTGATGAATGTTACAATTGTACTGTATTGTATTATTTCATTCAAAATTCAAAGCGCCAGTATATTTTCGTGGCACTACCAGTTTTATAACTAGGTATTGAGGACCTGTTCGAACATTGTGCACAAATTACCTAGACATCTCTCGTGAGCAAAACTTATACAACAGTATCTTTAATAACCGGTATAACAAGGCGACATGCCCTAACTGAAATTTATTTCAGCTAGGAGGACCGCCTTGCGTGTGCAAATGATGGTTCTGGAAGCTTAGTCTTCACTTCAAAGCTTAACTGACGCCAATAGTCCTTCCCGTGCAAAGGATGAGTCTCCCTCGTTCAGTTATTGCCTATAAATTATGATTCTCCCATGAGCCACATGTTTTAATGCGAAAGCAATATATTCCCCATTACGCGAAAATCCGTCGGCGTGACCGAAAGATGTCACTTAAATGGCCGACGCTGCAAACAGTAAAAACACGTCAAAAATGCTCGGACTGACGTCACAATTCTCGGGAACATTCCTGTAAACAATGCAAAAAAAAAAATGTCTTAGGAAAGAAAAGTTGCTAGGTTTCGGTCTGGGTGCGAACCAAACTCGGCCCTCCGGGGGGCGAGAGGAGCACGCTTCACCGCTGCCACAGCGGCTCCACGGTTCTGGCTTACTAAAGGTGTGCCTAATGCGTGCGTTCATGACGTGTTCATGACGTGTTCATGACCTTCCAAGCTCTACTAATGGTATCGTGCTTTCGTATTCGGACACGTGAGCAACTGTTAAATGTCTCCGCCAAATCATTTTTTTTTTCGTTTGTTTACCTATTGTCGCAGATGTGTGGCAGCGATTTTATTGTTTTTATGCGAATGCGGCGCTAGCAAATGGCACCGGCTGTGCAGAAAACATATTTTTACGGTCGTGGTTTGCCGAATCGCAGAGGAGTGTGTCTTCTGTGTGTAATAAAATTTGCGGCGCGGAGTGAGGCGGCGGCGAACACAAGGGCCGCCGTTTTCACAGCTGTAGTCTCGGAGTTTTAGACGTTTCTTCGGCTCTTGTAAACAATTAGGCCTGCTAAAATCTAGTGAGTCGTATTCGCCGCTCTAACTTAGTACTGCTAGCTGCCAGGAACATTAACAGCCTCTGGCGGCCACTCCCGCTTAGCCGTGGCTTGATAAAAACGCGTTTCCCGGGCCGCATGTCCCATCCTGCGCAGCAATAACGCATTGCATGGAGTACAAGCAAAACAAGCTTCATCTCTGGTATCAGAAATATAAAAATTTATATGAACTCATTCAGTGCCATTGCCTATCGGCAACGCTAAAATACGAAGAAAACATGTGCAGTAAAATGCATCTGAATATACAATTAGGACTACTGAGGCGGCAATAGTGAAAGGTCTTCACCATGATTGCGACATGAAAAGTAGTGCAATTCTGGTGCTTTTTTTTGCAACAAGTCACAATGGAATATGTTCATATGCAACCGCAAGATTAGGTTGCGAATGAAATATTTGCAACTGATTTCTGTGCAGCCGTTCTATCGATAATGTTACGTACAGTGGGAGAGAAAACGGAGCCATCGAAAAACAGGCATAAATTTGGGTTATTTTTCCTGGTTCAGGTTGGTCAACTGTTTTATTCGCAGATGTCGCATGAATATACATCGATAAAGAAGGAGGTCCTACAGTCTGCTGGACCTTCTGCCAGAAATAGTACAAAAACATACCGGTATAAGCAGCCTAATACGCAGCAAAAATTATAAACGGAAGAAAGCAACATAATATAAATAGCGCATATTACATTAACCAATAAGATGCAACAAATAAGACGCAACAAATAAGACGCAAGCAAATAAGATGCTATAAACAAAGTTCAGAATGCAAGTGAGGATAACGCATTTATATCGCACAGTTAAACGAAGCAGAAAGCAGTGCTAATTGTAACACTGAGTGAGACACTTCTACTACGGAACAAAAGCTTCGTCCATTACAGCTCACAAAAACAAATACATCACGCTGGTTAAGTACAACTTTTACAGAAAAAGAAACGTTAAAGTTTAGTCACACAAACGCCCTGTGTTATCTATTGGCTCCATAAGTTGTTTTCAGGTTACGACAGCATATCTAATTAAACTAACATGACTGCATGTGTGTTTTGGTCGGATTCAATGCAAGCAAACTGTTCTTACACCAACTAAAAAGTTGTCAACATCAGCATATTATTTACTCAGAAATTCCTTCATCATATGAAAATGTGTCGTCGTGTCTCATGTAGGTACAATTATTTTGAAGTGGAAGTATGTCATTAATACATATAAGAAAAAAAATGGGCCCAGAATACATTCTTAAGAAAAAAATGGGCCCAGAATACATTCTGGTGAACTATTTGGTAATATCTATCAGCCCGACTGATACAGAAGGGTTTTTCAGTCAAATAAGAATGTGTTGGAGCGCCTACTGCATGTATTGCCTAATTCTTACAGGTAACTTACCATGATTGTTGGAAAGAAAATTGTACAATCGTTGCATACTACCGGAGTTGACAATGTGTTAGAAACTTGCAGGTCAACAAGGAAGATCGAGAACAAGTTCAGGACAACGGAACGCGCGATGGAGCAAAACATGTTAGGTGTGACGTTAGGAGAGGCGAAGGGACCGATAGGGGTCAGAGAGCAAACGGGAATAGCCGATATTCTAGTTGACAATTAAGTGGAAAAGAAATTTACAGACGATTACGATACTTTCTAATGCAAAATTTAAGAGCAGCTCTATACGTGTTTTCATTGCGCGATTTATTGGCTAGCGCGGAGAATCTGTCTCATGTGGCACGTTGCAGACGGAGTGAAGCGTTGCAAAACAAGTAATGCTCAAGCACAATAGGGGCGAGCAGAGTCGGCGATCGTCGAAAATCTGATCCGCGCGTTAAGCGCTTCGTCGGCTTGTCAGTCCGCGTTTCAGTCGGCTTTTATACATGACTCGTGTAAGGTTCTAGAGTAGTCGCTGGTGCCCGCGTGGCTTCCAGAAAGCATTATACAATTTGCGTGGCCGCATACAATCCGATTATAAAAAGTTTTCACGACAACAGCCAATGAATAGAACTATCGAGAACAGTAGAGAAACTTCAGATACATGCAGACGCGTCAGGCGTCGAGAAATTACGTTTAACATTTGTGAGCCGATGAGTAGCCGTGACCTAAGAAATGTATTAAAAGTGAACAGACGACGTGCGGTACTCTGGTGTTATCTCGTAGCAATAGTCGGCACGACGCTTTCTCTTTCATCCTTCACTGCTGTGCTCGTTTGCTCGGTTACGCCGTCGACGTTCGCCGCCAGGAACCGGTAATTAAGAACTGCGCTCTAAAATGAAGCTGGAAGGTCCACGTATTGCGTAGGCCAGAAAACAGACCAACAATTAGAGTTACAGAATGGGCGCCGAGGGAAGCGAAGTGCATTCGAGGATGCCAGGAAATGACACGCACCCGATGACACTGTTTTTCGGAGCGTGTGACTTAGTGGGCCTAGGGCACATGCCAGTACGCTTCCTGCACGAGCAGGCGACAAGCCACCCGCGAGTACCCGAGGATCACAGATGACTTGTCGGCTGCGTCTTTAGCCTTGATTGTTATTGCAACGGCAGCTGTCTCCGCCGTGCCTATGAATTTGGGCCCTATCGGGGCTCCAATTGGGAATTTCGATCAGTCCCTCGAGCTTGCGACCCATATTATATGACCACGATGCTCCGGAATTGCATCAGTGTACACTGCCTTAGCACAATTTCCAAATCTCTTTCCGAGTTAGTGAGTCCTAGCCTTGCGCCATGTTTGGTGACCAAAGGGGCTCATGTTTTGGGGCACTGAGGCCACTGTGAGGTAGACAAACTTGGTGAGACATGTGGCGTCTGTAACAGCCTCTGGTGCAGATCTTGCGATGACTTGGTGTCGCGGCCCATTCATCCGGCGTTTCTCGGGGAGCGTATTCCCGGAAGTACTTGAGTTCGTTCGTGTTTTTCGCCACATGCAGGTAAGAAATGCTTCCCATTGATTTAGACTATCCTTGATGATGGTTTATGCCGGAATTTCTTTCTATCCTATTGGCCCGCATACTTTTATTTTGTCCGGTGACCTCATTTCAATGATCACCAAAATTTAAATGTTATCGTTCAGCCCAAAACGCGTCTCTCTGTACCAGAAGTTTCTCGAACGTTATCGCAGTTTCTATCCCTTGTCTGCTGTCACCGTACTTTGTGAATGAGACCTTAGGCGCGACACGAATGGCGTCGTGCATTCTTAAGACACCCGAAATTACATTAGAACCTTCGACGTGTCATGTATAAACGTCTGCGGGCTTGACCCGCAGATGAGATTTCAACGATTACCGCCCGTACTCGCCGCTACCGTTGCGCTTGAGTGTTAGTTGCTTTGTGGGCATATGTTCGCCCATGAATAGTTATTTTCGTGACTCCATTTGTGCCGCCATCTTATTCTTCAGCGCCACTACAACGTGACATCTGCATAGATATTTGTCTAAGCACGAGTAAATTTGGTACCTGCTGAAGTATATCTTGTCTTGTTGGTTGGCCGCATGCGCTTAGCGTTTTGTGCATGAACATTTTTTCACGATCAAGATGGCTTTTGTAATTCTCCAATCACAATAAACTGCCGCATGCTTAGCGTATGATGTCAAGAATGAAAAATAAGCTTGATGTTCGAATTTTCAACATTTTTAAAGAAGCGCCAAAAGAAAACAATGAGCGGTCCTTATCCTTCACTAAATACCACCATGAAGGAATGTACGCAAAAACAAGGAATATTTCGCTAATATTTTAAGTTCTATAATACAGTTTTAAAATAGAAATTTTAACTGATAATTTCTTTACTTACATATAATTGTATGCTTGTGGAAGTAGAAGTAGAGGAGGTCAACGTAGGCGCAACAAGGATGGCCAACGCAGTCAACACAGAGCGCGAGATAGTGGCTTGACCTACACCACTGTTTTCGTCGATGCGGTCCTTTTGAATATATGCCCCCCCCCCCTCTTACTTGCCAAGAATAAATTTAATTTCACGTGAAAATATGTATAATTGAGGATACTAGCAAAAAAAAAGGACTTCTAGACTTGTGCTTGCGTAGAGGTTAGGTTTTGGTATTATTTTTTTTAAGTTGTTCTACTGCCTCTACTTACCTGTCCCAGACATTGATGACTCAGATCTTCCACCGTGGTATTTCATATCAATAGACCACTTTGAGCACTTCGGACACGCAAATTCAAAGAAAACTTTGAGAAAATATGAGAAATATTAGGCGCATATCAGCATACACACGAAGTGGTAACCTCACTTCTAACCACAATGCCAAATGACACCAGGCCACAGTATATGTTACTGAATAACAACACTTCATTTGAAACTCTGTTGAAACCCGCATTATTCTAGTATACTGGCTGCAAGTTCGTTTCGGTGGCTTCCATGAAGCGACCGCGCTCGACTGCTGGAGGTGTCTGTTATAGAGTGCAGCCCTCTCAGCTGGCGCTCGGCCACCTCACCTTACTGCTCGGTCACTTCACCCTAGTGCGTGACCTAACCCACGTGGGTATCAAACAATCAGGTACCTTGCTGTCCTGGCAAAATTGAAAACGATTGGAACACACCAGTGTCACATACGCGGTGCCGAAGTTGTCTGTTCGGGCGCATACCCAATAGAAGATGTCGTCTATTGCATACTCAATGGTCTTCAGTTGTCTACTAGGCCCTACTGCAGCCAGCACCAAGTTATCAATACGGGCGCGCAACCAGTGGCCCTGTTATCTGGTGGGCTAGGTAGCAGCCCACACATAAGTGGTGGTCCAAGTGTATTCTTGCGAAAGCATTATATGGCTCATGCGGCAGAAAATACGGCATTGGCGTGACCACGTCGTGAGAGTCAAACCCATGACGTTTGGGGTTAAATAATGCGAAGGTAATCGAAGCACAGGTAATTCAGGTATGGATAGGTTTAATTAAGATCGAGTTAATTACGGCACTCAAACCCATGATCTTTGGTGCTAATTGAGCCGCAATTAAGATAATTAATTAAGGTAGAGATATATAAGCCACCTGAACCAACACCATTAGGTGTTAATTACAGCGAAGTTCGGACACAGTTAATTAAAGTAGAGTTAATAAGGCACACAAACCCACGACGTTTAGTGGGGGTCAAACCCATGACCTTTGTTGTTAATTAGGGAGAAGTTATTTAGGGACAGTTAATTAGGATAAAGGTAATTAGGGCACCCAAACCCACGACCTTCAGTGCTGGTTAAGGCGAAGTTGTTTAAGACACCGTTAATTAAGGTAGGACCTTTTCATTAACCCACGACCTTTGGTGGGAGTCGAATCCACGACGTTGCGTCGTGCACACCTTGTGACGAACACCGTTGGTTGTCGCAATTACACAATGCACTAAAACGTTTCGGTCATGTAGTCACTCAACAGACTGAAATAGCATAGGCATCAGCGCGGTGGTCGCAATGCTTTCGCAGTCATCCACGTAGGGATGACTAAGTAACTCTTCAATTTCTATTATCTCTGTTTTCTACTGAGCGAAGGTCACCCGACGTCCATGCAAAGCTGTGCAAAGTTGTTAACAAAAAACATATTTTATTTAGGTGTTTGTCCCATTATTACACCTAAAATGGCATGCAGGTGATATAGAAACTGAGAATGTTTATTGTGACCTACAAAAAATAGCTTAAGATAAGTTAAGAGAAGATGATTTTCTGTGTTTTAATGCAAGCCTATTCAAAATAATGCACCCTCAATAGGATTAGGTTTTGTGTTTTCTAGTGCCGGTTCAGTTTACCAACTTGATTGTTTTTACTGAGTGGAGCTTCAAATTATTACTACCCTCTTTGCGAACAAGCAGCACTTCTGCTAAAATATTTGCTGAATTGTGTGTTTATGCCACGTTTACTACTTCCTCTTTTACCATGGTAGGCTAATCAGCCTGAGTCATCTTTTTGTTAGTTACCAGAATTTCTTCAGCATATGAACACAGATTCTTACAGGCAGCTTCACTATTTTCCATTATTCTTTGTAAACACTCAGGGCATTTATTATCCAACGAAGCGTACGAATTGGGAGAAGGAAGTTGGGCACAGATGAAAAACTGCCGATTATAGTGTGCAGTTTTTATTGTTCTTTTTGTTATCTAGACACTATTTTTGTGATACACTTCTATCGTAGTCGATTGATGTTATGTTTTCCTACTTAAAAATGGCGGCTGTCCTTCACATTGAAAAGTAAAACAGAGAAACGCTGACGAATAATGAAAAAGCGTCAAAAATTTCCCACTACGTTGTGATGGTTGCTTTGCATCGGCATTCTAAGAAAGGGTTCGTATGCAGGATTTGATTGGGATGTTGAATTCCTCGTTCAAAAAGTGGCTACCAGAAACATAAGCGCTCATGCACAGGTGCTCGTACGCGGAAAAGCAAGTGTGGAATTTATCAAAATGTTTCGCTTCTACGTCAGCTTAGCATGGCTCTAGGCTGACGCGAAAATAAAGGTTGATGAAATCTGTGGTAAAATTCCATGCGTCTGCTAAACGTTCAAAATGTCAGGGCAAACGCCTGCCATCGGCGACCTTATGAAACGTTAAGGTTTATTTGAGAACTTACAGCGATATCTGTAGAGTGTCTAACCATTTTTGTGGGCCGAATCCGAGGGTAGTGCCGCCTAACCCTGCGGTAAAAACGACACGATGGCCTCTTGCTACTATGCGGTGGTACCGGTGGTACCGCTCGTTATCTCACGGATCGAAGGCGCAGACGCGGTCGTTTGGGAAACTGCGCCTCTGGTAACAGACATTGCTAGGGATTCCTAACTGGTCCTAAGTGGTGCTAAAAACACTGGTTGGCTCGCGATCATGGGTAGGACACAAGGATAAGGGGATCGTCACCTATACCACATAGTACAGCATAGTGCCACCAATAATCACCTCATAAAGCACGCTAAACACATTTTTGGATAGAAACGGGGGCTGGTACTTCGTAATGTTGTTTTTTATATTTTAGGAAGTGCACTGCTCGTGCGCGCTTATGAAACGTGGCATTAATGTGTGTTTGGAACTTGTGACGTCAATGCATACATTTGAATTAGACTTATGAACGGGTGATAAGGCGCGAACGCTTTTCTCTGTGTCTTGTCGATGTTAATGAGGGCACTAGAAAAGGAGTTTCTGGTTAAATTATGTTACCGACTGATACCCGATGTCATCCATTTATACTTGATGCCACCCTTGCTTCATTGTTGTCTGATACAAACATTCGCACCCTGGCTACACTGGTGTACCCATGAGTCATTCTTAACATTCCTGTACGTCTATGCATTAATCAGTGTTTACAAAGTTTGATGTCAAGGAAATGCGTCAATGTATCTGTGCGGTTTTACGCAGCGGAAGTTAGTACTCAGTGTCAAAACAAGGCTTTTATTGACGTCAATTGTTTGAAGTAGACATAAAATGCTGCATTTATAAGCACATACTTTTGAGTAAACGAAATGTTTTAGTAATATGCCTGTTTTTGTATGCATGAATTTATGATAACTTTGCTCATGTCCTGAAAGGGCAACTTCACCATCGGGGCTTAATTGTTTGAACGTTTTTTTTAGTGGTGAAGCCCTGGGGCCGCTGGCACGAGCATTCATTAACAGAATATTAATTATTTGAATACCATGTTAATAAACGGTCCCTAGAGAACCACCTCTTCACCTAGTGAATCGACTAATTAAGTTACTGGTCGGGATATTTCACATCTAAATGCGGCGTCATAATGCAGCAAATTGCGAAGCAACCACGAAAAATAATTCGGAACAAACCGGCGACAGCGCAGTGCAAAAATTTACAATCAAAGCATATTTCGCCACAAAAGGCATTTTAGCAAGATTTCGATTGACCATCTTATCAACAGATGCCAGCACACATGGTGAGTTCGAACTTCATGAGTAAAAAAGGTTGGTCTTGACGAAGTCACGCACCTGTGCGATATTTTTCGACTATTAAAATAGTAGGTTTCTTGCCGCAGTGGAAAAGCTGGAACTGTTAACATGGTCGCATATCTGCGCAAACTGTTTTGTACCTCGGTGTCGGTTTTCCGCAATGACGCCAACTGAAAGTCTTCGTTTCGATGACTTGACATGCTGGGATTATTTCGTAAGCCATCTGTTCCTAATTTCGATATTATGATAAACGACGGATCTTTTCCCTGAAGTTGGTCGTCCGGTCATAGAGTGTAGACAGAAAGGACGCCAGCAAGACGCGGTGACTCTGTGCGGCTCTAGTCTCGTGGCGTGGTAAATAGGCCTATGTGTTCTGACCTGCGAGTAGGAAAATTGCAGAGGTGTGTCCGTACGCTTCTAGCGTTGGTCTGACGGCGACGTGCAGGGTGTTTGAGTTAAAAAGCTCCGACGAAACGACACAGTGTTTTGGTTGTAGACATAGGCCTACTTGCACTTGAAGCAGCCAGATGATTGAAAGTGACAGCCTCAGAGGTGCAGGTGACGGATGTAGTCAATGGGTTTGTGCTTGTCGTATGTTAACGTAGCATTCATGTTTGCCCTGGAGCTTGCATTTTGCGCAGTCTTCCCGTACAAGCATCAGTTGATGTCCTAAAACTGGAACGGCAATTTGTTTACTGCACTTCTTCTCACGTAGAGAGAAAATTCATCTCATTGTGGGTCGATTATGATTGATGTGACAGACGTCACACCATATACAGCTGAGAAAGAAGCATGTTCAGGGGTTGAATGTACTTTCAGAAAGTATAGAAAACAGCAATATCACCTTTGGAGTTTAATCACCGTGGTGGCGTAGCGGCTTGGCGTTCCACTGATGTGCATGAGGTCGCAGCATGAAATCCCGGTTATGTCGTCCGCATTTCGATGGGCGGGAAATGGAAAGAGGCCCGTCTACCGTGCATATGGCGTGCGTTAGAGATCCCCAGGCGGTCAAATGAATTCGGAGTCCTTCACTACGGCGTGCCTCATATTCATATGCTTTTTGAGGCTCGTAAAACCCCAGAGATTACCTTTTTGCACCGTTGAAGCTGAAGTGACAGATTCCTAAATTCTACTTGATGCTTTTTACAAGATTTGTCCTGAAGGCGCCTACGTCAGGGCGGATGCGTTAAAGTGGCGCCGAAGAGTTTGTAGAAATAAAGAAATTGCGGTGGCTTGGAAGGCCACAATGGTATAATTGATCTCCCGTTGCTATTTTCTTGATTGCGCGTGTGGTAGAGCCGCAATCACTCACCTCGCGTGCTGAGCGTAACGGCCAGAAATCGGGCTCGAGAGTAACGTCTACGCACTATTCATCTGAGGAGCGCTCCACTTGAATCACGCGCCTCGCCGGCACAACACGATCACGTGACAATCGTCTTCTTCATCAGCGACTGTTACACGACCCCAGCGTCTCCCGAAGACGCTGCTGCGCATTTTTTGCTAAATTGAGGCAACTTGTTTTGGCTTGTGGCCCTTTGAACAATAATTTGCTTATTCAGGAGATAAAGAACTATATTATTTCGCTTAAAACTCACCTTTTTTTGCAAACTGTTTCAGCTTCCCTTTAACGGTAAATAGGATGCAGCATGTTTAACGCACTCAGTGCGGCCGAATTATATATCATTATACCGTAATCCAGACAAGATTATTTTAGAGGTTTCATTAGTACTTTCGGTCATTGTCCTGTGTTGGGCGCTACAGCACTTTCAGTTTGTTCATTGTCTTGGCTTTGAGCCTTGAAGTACATGATGTGTGGAATGAAGGATAGTTTTCTGTCAAGTATAACGACTAAAAACTTGCACTCCGCGTTCAGAGGTATACGCGCTGTTTATTGAGTTCGGTATACTGAGCCCCGGGACCAGGCCTTTTTTCTTTGTACACAAATAAACCGAACCTTTTCTGGAGATTTACCTTAAACCGGTTATCACTGCCCCGTTTCGGCAATTTTTATATGTCAACCTGAATGTTACATTCGCCGAGTGCGAGGCTGCAGTATATAAGTCCTATTGGCACATCGTTTATGTATATAGAATAAAACGTACTCCGTAGAATGGAAGTGCGTATAAAAAAGGTTTCGAAAAACGCTACCTGTGGTAGGCCATCTTTCTTTAAAAAATACCCGACTCGAGTATTCCCGATTTGACTTCAGAATGTCCGGTTTGGTATGTAGCTGTCGAAAATATTTCACATGTTTCCGCGGATACCCTTTCTCGAGAGGCCCCGCAGGATTGCGTAGCGCCACGAAGTGTACGCGTTTTAATGTCGAGAAATACCGACAAGAAGTAGGTTTGCGAATGAATGGCTTACGAATGTTAGCCTTGATGCGCACGAGTTAGTCAGCTGCCTAGCGACCTGGATCAAGCATTTTAACAGCGGAGCTGTTTAAGTTCTTGGTTGCGCCGCGTAGTGCGTATGCGTACAAAAACTGCTCCTGGCGATGACATCACCGCGCGTTGCCAAGCAACCACCTCGCGGAGCGGCGTGTGCTTCGCCTCCTCTCCGTGCCGCGCACATGTTACCGTGACATCGAACGTTAAGGAGAAGGAAGGAGAGCATGCGCACGGCGCGCTATGCTCGGGAGAGAGAAAGAGAAAATGAGAGCGAGAGAGAGATAAAAATAAATTGTAGCAGCACCAACAAGGCAACGTGCAGAGCTGCTGCCGACGCCGTCCGCGTTATCCCGCGTTCGCGCCAAACGCGCGCGGTGTCCGTAACTGAAGCAGCCGCCTCTGGAGGTGGCTCGTCAGGTTGTGACCAGCCACGCTCCGGCAGGTGTGGAGGTACAACTTGGCCGTGACGTCACCGGGGAGATAAAGCTCGGACGCGCCCCGACTGACGGCAGCACTCTCGTTGAGTCTGTGGCCAGTACATGTACCCTTGAGATGGGACGACCAATGAAGATCCGGACACCGAAGTAGAAGCCGCTCACCTTGAAGTGCGTCGCGCGGCCAAGCACGAACCTGCGCGTCGGCGGCAAGCCGATTCAAAATACCGTGCCTAGCCGCACTTAGCATTTCCTAGCAAAACTTAGCCAAGCCTAGTAAAGCCTGGAAGAAGGTAGGTCGATCACCGGCTCCACTGTTTACTCCAGCCTTGCACCACTAGTGCAAGCTGCCCACAATTTATGTATTCTAGATAATATAAAAAGGCGGGGTTTATCGCTTTCTCGAAAGCCTTACATAGGTAGCTTGTAAGCGCCTCTGAGTAGTAGAATTTAACTTAAGATAGGCAATTACCCTCCTTCAAATTGGGACAGAGATAGCTTGTTTCATACGGCTGGAAAACGTTCTGCAGCCCAAATAGTGTTAAAAAATGCCAGCAGTGTTATTTGTCTGTAGGTGTGGAGGATCTTAATCATGTCACTCACTATAGTGTCAGCTTGTGGTCACGTTTGCATGCGTTCAAGGCTACTTTCAGCTCGGCAATGTTAGAAGTATGGCTGTATGGTTAGTTTTCTCTGCACTGCCTATTGGCAGTGCCTTATGTTCCATTTCTTTTTATTTTAGGAATTATGATGACTAATGCATACCGTTAGATACACGCTTGACGTGTTCCCGATGAGAATGTGCCTGTCTTCCATACTGTTTCATAGGTCATTCACCGCAAGCAACTGGAGAGTTCCATGCGTCTTCAGCTTTCTGAGCCCATACCATAGGTTTGTTTCTAGCGTATAGGCATTGACGTCCGAGAGAAACTTCTACTTGCTTGGTCTCCTGGCCGTGCGTCATGTCCGCCTTCCCCGTGATTATCGTGCGCAATTGAAAGAGAATTTCAGCATTTGGAAATCAACGCAGTATGCCTCTTGCGTTTTTTTTGCGCTTCCTGCATTCAATTTTCCAGCATTAAACCCGTCTTTCACATGAACTTCCATTTGCTTGTTCTGCGAAATTTTTCTTTTGAATCAGTATTCAAAGCAATAAAATATTCTACTGCGTCATCTATGCTACAAATAATTCGAAAATATGGCGGTAATTAAGTAAGCAGATTCTTTACAATTATTCTAGCCAGCCACCGAATTTCCACCGAGCCACATGGGGAGGTGAGTTTGTTGGTTTATTAAGTTCACGGTTACGGGTAAATCGTCCCTCCCAAATGGGTTCCTGGTGACGTTGTACCCTGAGTGCGAGAAAAGCGTGGCAGAGCCAAGCGCTAAATCATTAAACAAATATGATTTCTGCGAAATATTGAATCCAGTGGTAACCTTTCTATTAAATAGGAATGCATGGTGTGTTACAATGAATTGTTATATCCGTCGACGTCCCGCGCCGCACCACGAGTTTCCCTACAGACAGTTAAGGTCTTTCAGATCACCCGTGATCAAGTAAGATTGCGAAAGCTCGTCCATGACGCAGTTGAAATTGGTTTTGCTCAGCTGATATTTGGTTGGTATGTAAATGCAGCAGATGGTTACCTAGTGGTTCAAGAGAAGTTATTACAACACCACCACTTCTATGGCCATCTGGGGTGCAAAATGATGGCAACCAACGTACTGCTCTACATCTTTGCTACACTTAAGATGAAGTAACATCGTCGTCTCGATCTTTGCGTGAGATGACAAGTTGGTTGAGAAAGTTTGATAGTGAGGTGTTAAATAAGTTTCTTGAACACAACACCTTTAGACTGGTTTTATGCAGCAGTTCTGTGGTATTAACCGAGATTGTGGAGAAGTCCTGTAAGGTTCCATTCAAATATTTTTGTCAATATTAGTAAAGAAGTTTGTGCTGTGCGCATAAAAGAAAAAAATGTCGCTGTTTCTCCCGAAAGGCGAAACATCAATTGTGATAGAAAATTAGTAGATAGCTATACGGAGTAGGGATAGTAGTTTTATCGGCTCCATAAACTTAGACGCATTCGCTTACTAACTGAACTAACACGCGTGGTGTCAGCGCGCACAAACAATAACGGATATATCACACTCGATGACCGCAGACTACCACTGCCAAAACTGCTGGCGTGAGTAAGCGCAGGTGGCGCAGCGAGCGAAGGTTCGTGCAGCCTATCGCTTCAACGGAATCTGAGCGGCGAAAGCACAGCGCATAGAAAGGTCAGAGCCGTGTGAAGATAGCTTTCAAGATACAGTGCTCGCGATAGCCTGCACCGGCGCAAAGTACAAATATGCAGTTGTTGGCAGACTTTATACGGAATCTCACGACGACACCGACAGCAGAAATCCGCTTGAAGTGTCCATATAATTGCTGTCGCAATGAACCGTTAGCGCCGTAATGTGGGCTTTTTTTATTCTTGGTGAGGTGCTGAGACTCTCCCCCTTCCTTTCGCACTGGCTGCGCCGGATGAAGAGGAGTTGAGTCCACTCTTGCGGGGCTTGGACACCCGCTTTTGAGAGCGCTGTGTTGCCGCTAAAGGTCTTGCCTGGAGAGGCGAAGCATTAGAGCCCTAAAATTTGGAGGACGATGGCTCGTTCTTCTGGGGTGGTGGAGCGATGCTGCCTATCAGCCGCCGCCCGGGTGGATAGCGTTGCAGTCTGCTCACTGCGTATAAGCTGGACAGCCACCGGAGATCTTTGTGTTAAGGTCCCCTGAGGCACTAATTAGATAAAGCTTTTCTTCAGCAGGTAGGACACCTGAATGTGTGCCTTATTATAGGCATGGTCACTTTGACTTTGCCACAATTTTTTTCTCTTCCAGAATGGGCATGACCATGAGTATACACCGTGCTTCAATCACGCTTCACACAGGGTAGAGTCCTTCCACAAGATTCAATAGGATGCTCATGTGCGTGGCAGTTACCTGGAGTCAGTCGGTATCAACAGTTCTGCCAACTGCGACGCAATCTCTGGACTCCAAAGTACGGAAGAGGATTTATGTTGTCTGGTCTGACCCGGATCTTTGTATACCCCACTTCGATAGTTTTAGGCAGCACACACGAGTCGAAAGTGAGTATTTGGTGCGTGATTTATATCTCTTTGACGTTACGCTTCACCATATTTCAATTAACACTCATCACATTCTAATCGCTCCAATCCTCTACATGTTTAGGTTCAGTCTGCTCCATCAAACTATCATTCTCATGACCACTACCTGTGCTGTCATTTCCATAGTGCGGGGTCGCTCTCATTGGACCCTCACAATACGACAGAATTGGCAGTTTTTCACGTTAATTCTTATTGCGGTGCTTCAAAAAGAGATCACCGAGCCGTAATTTTGATGCTCTAAAACGTACACCAAGAGCTTCAGTTGGTTATTTCACAACGATAAAAGATGGCACCATTCTATTCTATTTTCTTGTTTGAAAGAATGAATAACGTGGAATTTTGTAAGGTTTTTGTTTTTGGCGTCCGAAAAACGGTAAACGTTCGTCGGTACACCCTCTTTTCTGAGGGCGATCAGGGAGCAGGGAAACCTGAAGTTCTTGAAGTAATGCGTGCTCCCATCGTATAACCCAACAAGAGAACGCCGCAGGACTTGTAAGAAGCAAATCCTGTGTTCACCAAATGTACGTTTGTGCTTTAACTATATATTTACAATCAAGATTGGTTGACTCACATCAGAGTAGCCCTAGTCGCTAGGAAAACAAGGCGAAGCTCGTGATGTAAACGCGACGCGGTTCCTCGGCTCCGGTATGGGAGAAGGCATGGAGGAAATGTAGATTGCGGAGAAAAGGAGAAACTGCCAACGTTCACAGTGAACATCGCCTGCTGACAGCATGAGGAGCAATATTAACGCGACATCTTTAAGGGCCGCGTGTCGCGGAAAATCCGGCGTCAGCGTGGGTGTCGGCGTCGACGCCGGTGTCTGTGGCAGAAAAATGATCCCCAACCGCGCAGGCCCTCCGCGTGGCGCAAGGTGTTAGCGAAGGAGAAAATCATCCTGAACCACCCCGACCGCGCAGGCCCTCCAAGTGGTGCAAGGTTTTGGTAAACAAAAATTTATTTCTCACAGTGAAATCTGCCAGAAAAACGGTAAAGTATGATTTAAGCATAACCTACAGACATGGTGGCGTCGGATTGTAATTTGAATGTACGAGAAAACATAATTCTGTTATGAGAAAACTCAAACACAAACCCATTTTCCAGCATTTCTGCCATACCAACATCGGCGCGCTCAGGTAGGGTACTTGCGAAAATCATATCCAGATGGCGCCCGCATCTTCGGCAGGTCAAATTGGCACTTCGCCTGCCTAATGCGTTTTGGACACACGCGCGCGTCGGGACAATATCAAACAATAAATAAAATGTAAGAAAAAGCTGCAAGGGCCTTCACGTTTTAGTAAAAGACGACTTATATTGCCCTGGAAAAAATCGTCTTCCCAGAAATGCAATTTTGTTTAAATGTGAAGCCAACTTTAATGGGATAGGTGTAAGCTTGCTGTTCGTAGGCTGGATTTCCCACGTTCGGTGTTGCAGTGAAGCCCACTGATAGAAAAATGCGATGCGAACGGGGCCCGATAACGCTTTCGGGTTCCACTCTTAAAGGCGATGCTTAAGCGTTCTCCAAATTTTTAAATTTTTTCCTTTATCACTTATTTTCAAATTCAAATTCTTTATTTTCCAAAACAACTTTGGTGGTAGACAGGGCTAAAAGCTGCGGTCTGCAGCTTGACAGAGGCCCGGACACCATATTCAAGGCAGGGCTTGACCTCGACGTGCATGTCGAACCGTTAAAGAAAAACATACGAAACAGAAAACAACAGTTCATCAGCATAAGAATACACCATAAGAATGCACAATACTAGATATATTGCTATAAATGAAAAAAAAATGCTTTATCTACTGAAGAAAAGAATATATAAAAAAGTCGTATATAATGAAAAAGAAAGGGGGAGTACACACATACACATATAATACATCAGGAAATATTATTACATTCTAAAACACTACAACGTGAAATATAAGCAAACACAGAAGGATTTCGCTTCTGGTAAAAAAAGAAAAAAACGAATTAGTAATGTATTTAGCTTCACGACAATAGTGGTAGGTATTATTTCAATCATAAACATAAGGAATATTAAAAACCAAATTTAAGAATTCTTACACTAAAGGGCTTCTTAGAGAACGCCCTATACCTCCCAGTGTACAACCAAAATTTGTACTGGTTTCTACTGAAGGGTCTTGTAAAACGCATAAGGAATATTTATTATGCAAAACGTGTGGTTTGACCAACAGAAAAGGCCTAATGGCGAAAAATGCATCGAATCATAAATAATTATATTTCTTTCGTTGTAATAAACCATGTTGCTCGGCTAGTCTGTTCATGTCATACCGTTGACCATATGGCCGCTTAACGCAAATAATGACAGAGGGCCGAGATGAAGGGGAGCGCCAATTGGCGCTCCCCTTGATCCGCTCAGTAGTAGAGCGCCAGCCTCGGCTGCGGGAGGGTGTGGGTTCGATTTCCACCGCCGCCGGCCACCCACTGGTTCAAATGGGCACAAGCATACCCCGCCTTGGCGTTCGGCTTCCCTCAGGGGTGATACGCTTGGAAAAGGAGCCTGCGCCCTGAATTCCCGTCGAAACCCTCGTGAGCACAAAAAAAGTGATGTTTGGGCCGCTTCTATTTCCCATGTGGCGCCTGAAGCACCTATTGAGGTGGGGACGCCTTCGGGTTGAGGACAAACACCTCTTCCGAAGCGTTGAGGACCCATAATGGCCGAGCACCAGGCCAGGAGCGCGCTTGTACCTATTTTACCAGTAGGTACCCGGCAGCAGCACTTGCCTCCCGCAGCCGCGGCGGATGCTCTTCAACAAGGCCGTCTGTGGTTGGACAAGAGGCGCCCAGAGACCAGTCCTGAAATCTCTATCGGGCCCTCTTTCGAGATGTGAACCCAACTCGAGAGCCGAGCACCAGGCCAGGGAACATCTCTACCCATTAGAAAGAACCGGTGGGTACCCGGCGGCACTGGGATTTGAATTCGGTACCTCCCGCATCGGAGGCGGATGCTCTACCGATACGCCACCGCTGCGGTGGCGTCTCTAAAGCGTTGGCGAGGATGAAATATCTCCATGATGCCTTTCAACAGCTGCGTTGCATCCTCACATTGCGTCCCTTTGGGGAAACCTTATGCCGGGGCCACGCTCTCAGATATAATGCTAGCCCGAGTTCATGTGTGCTGCACGTGTGTTTAATGGCGCACATCGTCGGATGAGAACGACGCCGCATAAAACGTCCTGTTACAGGTCAAGTCGATTCATTCTTTATGTCTTCAGAAAATCTAGATTACGATCGTGTTTCTTCTGCTGCTTGAGCGTTTCTGTCGTTTGCGGTACGTCGGTTTCCTGCCATGGTCAAACTTTGTCTCTTTGATTCCCGGGCAGTGCCTGGAACATGAATTCAGCAGTGTTATTCGGAAACATTAGATTGCATTTGTATTTGAATTTATTTCTGATAGCCTAATCAGCGCATCATTGGACACCTAATAGAATATGGACGGTCGGAACCCTTTGCGAAATATTGCTTAACGTGCTGTTCACACTAGTTTACATGTGCGAGATTTAATTCAAATAGATGTGTAGCAAGTATGTACAATAAACGCGACTTGGTAAATGGGTTATTCACCTAGACAGCTCCATCCAAAATTTGTTCTCATTGATTCGGCACAGTTCACTCCATATTGAAACGTTTTTAATACTACGATATTATGCAAAAGCATTGCACATATCTGTGCCAGGCGCTCTCTTATGTTTACATATCGAGTGTCTTAAGTACGGCTGTTGAAAAAACGTAGCCATTTCCAGATAGCATTGGTAAATCTGACCAAGTTTCGGAGGGGTTGATAACATCGGACTTTGCTCGCTAATCATCGACTTGATTGCTATTTGGCAAAGTCTAGTTAACATATGTTTCAAATATTGCTTTTTTAGGCATGATACAATGGCTTATATTCAGCCAATACTGAAAGCAGAAACGTGCTACAAATGTTGTACCTTGCACAAGCTTCGACAAAAAATTTGCTCAAGATTTACCGTGCTTTGCATACTTTTACTAGGTAAACGTATCCGGATTTTTTTTTTTTTTTGCAACAGCGCTGGAAGAAAACGGATGGAACTAATGGATGCATTTAGCTGGAGAAATTGAGTGCCTTGTCGCTAAAGTTGGTGGAAATTACAAAGGTGGAAAACGAAACTTCATCGCTATAGTTCTGGATGCCTTCAATTCTTAAATTGTAATGTGCACAAAAATTCTTTTTTGTGTGGTTGCTGTCTTAGTACGCCAGCTCACGTCTCTCATTTTTCCATTCTGTCAATTTCCTCGCCTATACATCCATGCAAAGAAATATCATGCAAAGGAATATTCAAGCAGGAACTGCCATGCAGTGTGGTGTCTGTGGCATTCTTTGTTTCATGCATGCACGTAGATGTGAATATGTCGTTTGGCCCAGTGTCTTCACATCATTCATTCTAGCCCGTGCGATAATTTTTCTTCTGCTAGATTATCTCGTTCCTGTATTCGTTGAGATCTGTTAGTAGAGACTTCGTATTTGCAACCTAGTGAGCAGTGGCACACTGGGACAGCGTAGACATGAGTGTTCCAGCACAGTCTCATTTTTTACGGATCGATACAAATATGTGGTTCGTAATAATAAAATGTTTTACAGCACTGTCACGGAATGCTGCGCGCTCGTTCGTGGAGAGAAAAGATTGGCGATGTCCACTGCGCTCCCGCATAACTTCGCGAAAGAGAACTTAGTAAGCAAAATATGAAGTTCCCTTTCATGGTTAAAACACAGAAATGGTTGTCAAAAAGCAAGGTACTCGCTAGCCACACAATGATAACTAGCACTGCACAATATTGTATGCAATGCACGCTTCTGAGTGCGATGTCCTTTTTTTCCACTTTGATAGCTGTTATTGGTTGACTCCACTCGTTGTTTCCATTCCCGTCGGGGTCGCCGACGTCCATCGCAGGAATTCGCATGAGTTTCGAAGAAGCGTACGGAATTCTCTATGCATTGGGAGGCTTCTAACTTCCAAACCACATATTACACATTGGAGACTTTCCTTTTGTCCACACCTCCGATGATACTGCAGACAATACTGCGCCAGAAGCCCATTGTCGTGCAGCCACTTGCTATTGCCTTGCTTATGCAAAACGGTCCGCAGTGCATCCATAAACCAGTTCCGCGTTGAAAGAAATCGGACGGGGCACAAAGTTTTACGAAGTGGAACGTGAGTTGTGAAAAAGGAGAAAGAAAAAGCCGTGTCTGTACTTCAGCACCACCCGCAAGCGCCACCTGCCAAACAAACACGCCTCGGAGAGAGAATGAGCACTGAATGAAGTTTTCGTCCTAATATTAAGCAGCTTTCTCGCTAATAGCTATTGCTTACTCCAACCTATACCGCACAAGATAAAGCAATATTTATTCTGCGTAATGATGCTTTCAATATGGTTACATGTTTTCACTGTGGGCGAACGTCGAATGTTTTTTTTTCTGCAAAATTTCGTATGACATTTGATTCATGGGGTTTAAAGAACTAAAGGCCCGCTGGGGCAATGGGAGTCGCTGTAAGAGAGGGATTAAGATTAGTATAGAGCATTCGCGCTTCGTCAAGTGCACCTAAATCTCAGTGCATGACCCTTTATTCTCATTTTGCTTACATCAAAACGCCGCAACCACAGCTGCAAACCAAACTCTTAACTCGTACTCAGTCCGCAAGACGCCTTAACCACCGCGCCAATGGAATAGGTAATTCGTACATTCGGGCAAATTCCGCACATTGATTTCTAGATCTACAAAATACCACATTTGCGCTTTGTTTCTTGTCAGGTTTTAATAGGAAGGCTAAAAAAGCTCAACTTAGAGATCAGGCGCTAAGTCGAGTGTTTTACACCTTCTTTTCATAATCAATATAGGTGCCATAATCTGCCAGAAAATAGTTACAGCCGAACACCTTTACAAAGTGCTTGGGGCTTCCGAATGCATTCATTTTGCAGGTCACTTGGCTGTAAAGATCGCGCACTTTAGTACTCACATGAGAATCGGGACTGAATTATTGTATCCCTAAACAGGTCATTTCGTTGTAGAGGTGCTCCACTCTAAATGCTTGCTCCAACTTCGTTCATTACCTCTGTGTACATATTAATTTTCTGTAGACGCAATGTGGGTCTTTTTGTCAGTCGGCCACATGAGGGGAATGAGTGGCTCTAACTGTAAAGGTATTTTTTTGCTTTGAACATGAAAGGCGTGCTCGGGGTATAATCATAAAGTGGACAAGAATATTGGAACACATAAAGCTACAAATTTAAATCAGGGTATAAGTAATAAAATTGAGGTGTTCATGTTCCGCGCGATCGCGCAAATATAAATATTATTCCCGAAGGTCGTTGTTTCCCCAAGTTCTAAAAGAAACATTCAACTAAAACAAACGTCATGTCCAGCTGGTTAATACGACTTTGCTCTGGCGAGAATGCGGCAGTGCACGTTTCACGTACTTGAAAGTCTCAGTCAAAGTTTTCATGTCATCTTCGGTAAATCTGAAGAAGTTTCTTGTTCCGAATCTGTGAGAGAAAAATAGCAGTGGTTTCGTTTATAAGGTTCCATAAGGTTCCGTTTATTTGAAGAAAGTACAGTTATAAGATTAAAAGATGCGACTGAAAACAAATACTTGTGGATAAATTATACATGTTTAATCCGGAAAGTTGCAATATAGTTATGAGAGATGGCATACTTAAGTGCTATTGGGTAATTTTGACCACTCGTTGTTGTTTAACTGGAACTGGCACCACAATACGGGAGCACTTTGGAATTCAACCTCGAGAAGAATGAGCTCTCACTGCTCGAATTCGAACCCGTGGCCATGTGGCAAGCATCATTATGCAATAGCCATTTACAAGCCTCTGTGGTTGCTTACGCGTTGCCCTTAGCAGCCATCAACGTGAATCAACATTTTGTGCTCCCCGAAAATTTTAACTAATGAAAGCTTCAACAACACTGGAGCCAACAGCAAACATTTCATCATCTAGTTATTCATAGTTAAAGTACACAGACTTTAATGAAAAGTTGTACTTTGCGTTCGGGATCATTGATAATGCGGGTTCGTTAACAGCAGCTTCTGTGGAAGTGTCTATGCTGGCTAACACAATCAGGATAAGGCTCTACAAACTCGCACAAGTACACACTAAAGTAGGCGCATAACACCGGTTGTCGTTGCAGAAATAATGGAATATAGCACGCGCAAACAATGCAACCGTATCATTTCTTCATTTCAACTGAAATCACATGTAAAGTCCCTTTCACCTTCATTCGCTTTACAAGGTTGCGTCTACTACAGTGAGGCCCTCGGTTCCCCTTCTCGTTCAAGTTTTACTGAGTGTTTGTAGTGGTTTGGGGGTGTCATCTTTTCTGTAGCGTTTGGCTTGTCACATCTCTGAACATGCCAAAAAAACAGTTGAAAAAGACCCAACTATGCTCAAATAAATTTGTAAGGCAGTATTACAAGTGCATTCTGGGTATTGGACAATATTGCTGTCAAAGCAAAGACATGGGTACATGAAGGCGCCTAGTGTTAGTGCTTGGTTGGTGCGTTTGTCAATGTGTACATTATACGGCGACTGCTGAGCAATTGCACACACATTAGCCCGATCTTGTGCACAAAAAATCTGTTTAGCATTCACAGCATTATGCAAAGGGCAGTTAGTTTTTAAGAGAATTGTCGCAGTTTTGTTACATTTTTTCTCAGTGTCTAAAGCTAAGTCGGACGTATAGACTTTTATATACACAATAATACAGTGTCAGCTTAAAAATGCGGTGGATGCATAACGCTCATTTTCAATCGCATTCCACGAAGGCTCGCACTACGTTCAGAATGCACTTGTTAAGATATGTACCGAGATGTTATCATGCACGCATACCTTCCTGTCATCACATGAGCGAGCTGAGATCCTGCGCCAACAACAGTGACAATTACGTACTCCCATCGAGAGCAATCAGTGCAATAGGGGCAGAGGGGTCGCTATTATAATGAAACAGGCGTTTGGAAGTGGCTCTAGGTGGTAAATACGCAAGAGATAAAAGTTATAGCAGAATGTACGTAAAGTGCAGAAGAATGAGCCTTTGAAGCGCCGAAATCAACAAAAACAATGAACGAGAGGTCTGAAAAATTATTAGGCAGTAGGTAATATTATTAGTAAAAACGCAGCCACGCATTGAAGTAAATGGGTATCCAAGCAAGGGTACACAGAGGGTTAACCGGAGATTTTACTGCTAAGCTAACAAAACAGGCGGCTTGCAAGATTTTCTGCACCTGCAATAACGACCATTTAGTGCAACCTGTTAAGCATTTTTGCCGCATGTTTTTTGGTGATTCTAACAGTCAATTCTTGCCTGCTTTGCATATGTTCTACTCTAACTTTATCTCTAACGTACTAACGACAAATAGCCGCAGCATGTTTTGTCAGTAACGCGAGCCCTCAGTTGTTCAGTCACTAGTTACTGTTAGATTTAACTACTGTAAATATCTTCTCCATCAGGTTTGCACAAAAGCCCGCCTATAAAGCATTCACTACTTTAAGTACACAAAACAGGAAGAAAGTAGAAGTGTGTATGTATAGACGCGGCCCGAAAAGGCTTTTACATGTATGCAGAACCAGGACGTCCACCACGATACGAAGCTTTAAGTCACGCCACCTATCTTTTTTAGATTTTTATTAGTTGTCTGCCAAGTAGTACGAACAAGCCAGTCTCCCGAATAAGCGCTAAAAGAGAAATGCTTCGAGCGACAATTCAAACGGTACCACAAGGCTCAGTCGCCCCTTTTCGTACATGACAACTAAAGGGGGCTTGAAGAACTGTCAATGGAGCTAACTTTTCGGAGAAAAGTTGCGCTTCTCTGCTTTCGTTAGTTGGTTATTCTGTTAATTTGAGCACAGGAGTTTCGACTACAACATTTTCGTAATTACGAAATGCAGTAACACTAACGGATTGCCACCAATCACTTAAGTGATTCGGTAGTGGAGTGTAATTGCTTCATTATTCTAGTTGCGATGAGGATACCTTGTCATTGTGTAGCGTGAAGGAGCACCGAATGGAATTTTTTTTTCTTGGTGGAAAGGATGCATATAAAAACTATGGACGCAGATGCAGGGGTTGTTAAATCTGTGAGGGGGTTTATTTACAAAGCAGTTAGGGCTACGCAACAGCCTTGGCTCAAGAGCGTCGGTCGCTGTCTCGCGCTCTCCGGGCTGCTGGACTTCGTCATCCTCTCTCAATGGCTGCGGACTCTCTTCCCCACTACATTGGCCCCGGCGGCGAAGAGGAGCCATCCTGGCGACTCAAGGGGATGCAAGCACCAGAGGGTCGTAGTAGGGCTTTAAGCGGCTCACGTGGACTGTTTCACGACCGCCGCAGCGTCTGTCGGTGGGAGGTGTGACAGGCTCGATGACGTAATTCACCGGCAACTGGAATTGTACGATCCGGTAGGGACCATGATATTTCGCTGCAAACTTGCGGGAGAAAGCGGGAGTCTGGCATGGAATTGAAAGCCACACGAACGAGCCAACAGGGAAGGTAGGGGCAGGTTTAGCCGGGTCCAAGCGTTCTTTTTGAAGACCTTGTGTCACGGATGTAAATGAGCGTGCTAGTTGGCGGCACTCTTCGGCACATTGAGCATGTTCTGAGGCTGGGTGGTATTCGGATGTATCCGGGCAGTATGGAAGTATAGTATCCAGTGTGGAAGATAACTCACGTCCGTATAGTAAAAAGAAAGGGGAAAATCCAGTGGGGGCTTGCGTGGCTGTATAGTAGGCATATGTCACAAAAGGAAGCACCAAGTCCCAATTAGAATGGTCGGAGGCTATGTACATTGAGAGCATATCACCGAGTGTTCGGTTAAAGAGCTCCGTCAAGCCATTAGTCTGCGGAGGATAACTTGTAGTGGTGCGATGAATGATATTGTACTCGCTGACAAGCTCCTGGACAACTTGAGAAAGAAACACACGCCCTCGGTCGCTAAGCAGCTCGCGTGGCGCGCCATGGCGAAGAACGAGGCTGCGCAAGATGAACAAGGCAACATCACGAGCTAAAGCTTTTGGAAGAGCGGCGGTTCCGGCATATCGAGTGAGATGGTCGACGGCCACAATAATCCACCGATTGCCCGCAGGGGTGGAAGGAAGGGGCCCGTACAGGTCTATGCCGATTCTATCAATCGGGCGAGCGGGACACGGCAAAGGTTGTAATGGGCCAGGCGTGTGACGAGTTGTTTTCCTGGCGTTGACACTCAATGCAGGAACGAATTTACTTGCGGACGTATGTGTACATTCCACGCCAGTGGAATCGCTGGCGAAGTCTATCATAGGTTTTCAAAACGCCAGCATGCGCGTTTTGTCGGTCGGCATGAAAGTGCGTGCACAGATCGGAGCGGAAATGGCGAGGTATAACACGGAGCCACTTTTGACCATCGGGCTGGTAGTTGCGGCGGGACAACATCGTGTCCCGGAGCGCATAATGAGGTACTTGGTGACGAAGGGCACGAGAGAGCTGTGTGGCTGGTGTCGTCGAAGGCGTAGAGAGAACGTCGATCAGCGAGGCGATCCAGGGATCCTTGCGCTGTTCTGTAGGCATGTCAGCGATAGTGATGTTAGCGCAGGAAGTTGCAGAAAGGGAAACAGGCGCGACGTCAGAAGGCAGGGGCGAGCGGAAAAGTGCGTCGGCGTGCTTGCCTCCTAAGCGGTAAATGACGCGAATATCGAATTCTTGTAAACGAAGCGCCCAGCGTCTAAGTCGATCCGACGGATCCTTCAGTGAAGCCAGCCAACAGAGCGAATGATGATCGGTGACGACATAAAACCAATGGCCACACAAGTAAGGGCGAAATTTCTGCAACGCCCAAACAATTGCCAAACATTCCTTCTCGGTAACCGAGTACTTGCACTCTGCCTTGGTAAGGGACACGACTCGCATAGGCAACTACGTACTCAGAGAAGCCCGGCTTACGTTGGGCAAGGACAGCGCCAAGGCCGATCCCACTAGCATCCGTGTGTACCTCGGTCGGAGCGGTAGGGTCGAAGTGACGTAGAATTGGCGGTGAAGTCAAGAGACGACGTAATGTTGCGAAAGCCTCATCACACGCCGGCGATCAGCCAGACAGATAGCTATCGCCGGTGAGCAGCTTCGTCAGTGGTGCTATTATAGAAGCGAAGTTCTTCACAAAGCGGCGAAAGTATGAGCATAGACCAAGGAAGCTGCGAAGCGATTTCACGGTGGTAGGCTTCGGGAATTCAGCAACAGCCCGATGCTTTTGCGGATCGGGAAGGACGCCGTCCTTACAGACTACGTGGACCAGGATGGTGAGTTTGCGAGCTCCGAATCGGCACTTCTTGATGTTAAGCAGAAGGCCTGCGCGCGTCATACAGCTCAGTACCTCATAAAGCCGACGGAGGTGACTGTCGAAATCAGGGGAGAAAACGACGACGTGATCCAGGTAGCACAGGGCCACAGGCACATCTTACAATTCAACCCACGCAAGACACTTGCCATCATCCTTTCGAATGTGGCTGGGACATTACATAGGCCGAAGGGCATAACATTGAATTCGTACAGCCCATAGGGAGTTACGAAGGCAGTTTTCGGGCGATCGGATGGTGCCATAGGGACCTGTAATAACCGGACCGTAAGTCTAGTGATGAAAAGAATTCGGCTTCTTGCAAGCAGTCCGCGGCGTCATCGATGCGTGGCAGGGGATACAATCTTTTCGCGTAACTTTGTTCAATCGGCGGTAATCGACGCGGAAGCGGATTGAGCCGTATTTTTTCTTGACAAGAACAACAGGCGACGATCAGGGACTGCAGGACGGCTGAATGATGCCGCGCTGAAGCATGTCGTCGACTTGTTCGGCGATCACATGACGCTCAGCAAGGGATACGCGGTAAGGGCGCTGGCGCAGAGGCGCTCGTGAGCCGGTGTCAGTCGGATGGAGAACAGTATGCGTGCGGCCTAATGACGTCTTCTGGCAATCAAACGAGCCTCGAAACTGGTGGAGGAGTGCAAGAAGCTTCTCGCGGTGCGCCTCTGCAAGTTCGTCGTCGATGGCGGAGCCGAACACACTTAAAGGTGGTCGATCAGGCGTACTAGCAGAAGGTGTCAGGGCACTAAGGTGCAAGTTGTCCACGTCGTCAAGGCAGGAGATGGAGGATACGTCGAACGCCTGAATTGTACCGATACACTCTCCACGGAGTAAGGTTGAGGGAACCGGCAACGGATTCGTAACAAATAAGGATGTGGCGCTGTTGGTCATGTCGAGAACGGAAAAAGGCAACGTGAGACTCCTGCGGTGTTTAACGGTCTCGGAGGGTGTAAAGGTAACTGTAGACTCACGAACAGTACAGGACACAGGCACAAGGACTGTACTACTGGGTGGTATGTTCGTATCCTCGGCGACAAACAACTTTTCCATTGTAGGTGCAGACGACGCGGAACACAACGCCGAGAACGCCACCTCAGCACGAGCACAGTCAAACACAGCATGATGGCGCGAAAGAAAATCCCAACCGAGGATGACATCATGCGAACAGGCTGGTAGCACAAGAAACTCAATGGGATAAACAACATCTTGAATTATGACGCGGGCTGTGCAGGCGGCTACCGGCTGAATATGGTGTGCGCTGGCGGTACGGAGGGATAATCCCGTTGACGTCGTCGTAACCTTCCGAAGCAAGCGGCAAAGTTTTATATCAATCACTGAAACGGCAGCACCAGTGTCCACAAGCGCAAGGGTACGAAAGCCATCCACAATAACGTCAATGAGGTTCGCTGGAGAAATGCGAGGACTTGAATTTTTCGACGACGACGCAGTTCGTGCCTCGGGAACTGCGACGTTTAGTTTTCCGCGTCAGAAGGGCAGGGTCGATGGCGCATAGGTGACAGAGAGCGACGTCGCGGGGATGGAGATCGGCGGGTAGCTTAGGGCGTGCGCTCGGGCGAAGAGGATTGTTGAAGTCGCGTTGTGCCGTCAAAGCGCCCAGGATCGTAAGCAGATGGTCGCATGACATCTATTGGAACAGGAGGGCGACGGTGACAGAAGCGTGCCACATGTCCTGCATAGCCGCAAGAATAACATATAGGGCGATTGTCCGCAGTGCGCCATGGATTCGTGGGGACTGGTCGGCTGAACGGAACTGGTGAGGGCCGAATGGGTGCTGAAGCGGAAGAATAGGTTGGTTGACGAGGCGGCCCGGCAGCGATGACTTGCGCATACAAGGGCGCAGGCTCCGGAGGGGGCGGACGAGCGAAAGGCAAAGCGTCAGTGACCTCTCCCTGTATAACTTGTATAACTTGGCGTATGACTGGGGCCAGATGTTGAGCCTGGGCTGGCTCGGGCGTGCTCGATAAAATGGAGAGCTGTCGGGCGACCTCCTCACGCACGAACTGCTTGATCTGAAGCGACAGTGCATTCTGGCCGCACAAAGTCAACGCCGCGATCGAGTCGTTCTGTTCTAGAGGGCGGCGAGTTTGGGCGCGTTGCTTGCGCAATTCGTCGAAACTCTGGCACAAGCTGACAACATCGGCGACGGTTTGTGGGTCTTTTGCCAATAGCATTTGAAATGCGTCATCAGCTATTCCTTTGAGGATTTGCTTGATCTTGTCCGACTCGTGCATCGACGGGTTTATACGCTTACACAAGTCGACGACGTCTTCAATATAGCTGGTGAAGTTCTCGCCGGGTTGTTGAGCGCGTTCACGAAGTCGCTGTTCTGCGCGGAGTTTGCGTACCGCGGGGCGGCCGAAGATATCCGAAAACGTTGTCTTGAACGACGCCCAGTTATTAATCTCCGCTTCGTGGTTCCGGAACCACAAACTGGCGACGCCGGTCAAGTAAAAGATTACATTGGTCAGCCTAGTCGCATCGTCCCATTTTTTGACTGCGTTCATCCTCTGATAAGTTGTCAACCAGTCCTCGGCGCCTTGATCGTCAGTCCCGCTGAATATCGGTGGGTGACGCTGAGGCGGCACGCCGGGACAGACGGTGCCTTGAGTCTGGGAGGAGCCTTGCGTGGCGGTTTCTTCCGGCATCGCGGACGCTGGAGGTAAGGTACGGCTCCGTAGTTCCAGGTTGGGAGACTGGGAGAATGCCCGGCACCTTTCCACCTATCTCTGAGGGCGTTTATTTACAAAGCAGTTAGGGATACGCAACAGCCTTGACTCAAGAGCGTCGGTCGCTGTCTCGCGCTCTCCGGGCGGCTGGACTTCGTCATCCTCTCTCAATGGCTGTGGACTCTCTCCCCCACTACAAAGCAATAATAAGCACGACGATCAGCGTGGGTTGCCGCCAACCAGGCACGTGCCATCGCGGCGCGCACAAAACTAACACTCACGCGAAACACGTGTGTAGCTTTGCAGTGTGCTTAAGCCCGATGTCCCACTACCGTCAAACATGGCGAAATCAACGAGAAACATTTGACGTACTTTCATAAAAACAATGCCGGATCCGTTGAACGTACCTTTAAAGAAAGTCGGAAGGAGACGTCGGGCGTACTTCAAGCCACAGCCATTTCTGGCATCAAAAGCAGAAACCCAGCTTCAATTTCCCCCAACATGGCAGCATCGTAACTGATTACTCTGTCTTACTGACTGTGGTGGTCGTGACTATAAGTGTGAAACCGGTAACTGTACGAAATCGCGTGTGGTGAGGAAGAAAGTTTCTCTTAGGAAAACGAAAGGCCACACCACTTGTGTAGGTGTTCTGTTTCCTCTCCTAAAATATTGATGAGTGTCACGCTGGGTGATGCTAGGTTTAACTGGCACCGCAGGCTGGTAGACGCTCAATATCAGGTTGCAATGTAGCCCTTGCAGAATAAATCAGTTTAACGGCTAATGGGTTTGTAGCAGCATCGACGTCGAATAGGATGAGGAGAACGGCGGCTGGGTAGGAACAGGCCATCGCCTATTTTAAGATGCCATAGCATGAAAATAATATTAACGATCAGAATTAATTTATTATCTCATTCTTAAGTTAGAAAATCGCATTTAAGTATCCATCATTTTTTCCCCACTGCCGCCCGACTCATGGCCAAACCCCCGTAGTGGGTTGTGCTATTTCTATAGGCGCCAAACCAAACCAAACTAAAAACCGAAGCGAGAATGTGGCTAATGTCACCAGCGGCCCGTGCGAAGCTCCTTGGATATTCCTGTAGCCGAGGCGAATGCCCGTCAGGTAGAGCATTCTGTTCAGTAAACATTTACTCATGTTTATTGTAGCTTGTCGTCCTCACTGATTTTGCACGCCGCAGTTTCATGCCCTAAACAAATATTTAGCCTACACATGACAGCGCCATGTTAACATAAAAACTACGAGTAAAACATTGCGACAGAACCCATATCACGCTGACTGCCAACGGTAATGCGTTTACCATTGAATGAATCTAGCGTCACAACTTATTGCCACCTTCGAAATGAGTTATGTACGAGGTATGTGCCGCAGCGGGAATCCTCTTTCGCACTTTGTTAAACACTCGGCTCCATCTAGAAAAGCCACCACGAAGCCCGCGCGTAACCTCCGAAATGCATGGCACGCCGGTCCGCTCGAGCACTGAGAAACGCGTAATGCGGCAACCTCGCCCGCTTCTTCTTGGACACGCTGCGCCATCTGGTGATGCTACTGATAAGTCCGCGCATTGCCTTTGAGACAACAAGCGGGACGAGCCGTTGCCTGCAAACGCTATGAATCATTCCCTCGCTTGCGTGGGCACGCCTTGGGGCTCGTACGGAATGACTCCAGTAGGCGAGATGTTCATCGAACAGCAGCACCTACCTATTGCATTCATGGCGAAGATCGCTAAAGCGTTTCCGCGAAAGTCGTTCTTTTTAAAGCACCTAATACCCATTGTATTTATAGATCCTACTAAAGCGTCGGTTTATTGTCCTTGAGAAAACCTCATGATGTGGGTTCGATACCGCTCAACATTGGAGAAATTTAAGGGATCGTTTTCGTCATTGAAGAGCGGCGCATTCCCAGTTGCAAAGACCTAATTACCCACGTGGGCGTGAAAGACGGCCATTGAATATTGGCACACATCTACTGGCACATAGCCAGCGTCCCAAGTTTTCATCGACGACAGAGAGAGAGAAAAATACGGGGTGGGAAAGGCAGGGAGGTTAAACCGGAAAGATTCTGGTTTGCTACACTCCACTGGGGAAATGGGAAGGAGAAATGAAAAGCGGAAATAATAGGGGGGAGACAAAGCAGTCACGAAAAAGAAATCGGAAAAATACAAAAAATAGAGGAGGTTCGAAACGTCTGTGAGAACTATAGTCTGTCAGAAAGTCCACTCGAACACAAGAACTTCAAGAGTGCCTTGACTGACTTGTTGTGTGACGACTGTATAGGCCGGCGTTCTAGGACTGTCTGCTCCGAAAGCGGCCGGTCGTCAAGACCTGCCAGCGCGGTCGCGAGTGACTGCCTATGTGCGCTGTGTCGGGGACAATCACAAATTACGTGTTTCATAGTTTCCACGTCGCCGCAGTGGTCACACGCAGCACTATCCTCCCATCCGATGCGGAAAGGAAACGACTTCGTAAAGGCGACCCCAAGCCACAATCGGCAAAGTACCGTTGTTTCGGGTCGTGATAGTCCAGGTAGAGGTCGAAGTCGAAGACAGGGGTTCAATCGATGCAGACGTGTGTGCTGCAAACTAGGTGTGTTCTACAGCGATTGTGTGACATCATTTGCAAGCACTCAAAGTTTCGTTGCTGCATCTGTTCTTGACATCGGGATTGGTTCCTGCACGCCGTCTTCATTAGCAGATCGAGCAGCTTCATCGGCATGTTCGTTGCCCATTACGCCACAGGTGACGTCGTGTCCTTGAATGAGTAATCATGCGAACGGCAATTAAATTTCGTAGTTCGATTTCTCAAAGCACGGATACGCTAGTAGAATATTGCGAAGTGGAACTCTGAAGAAACACGACTGCCTCTTACTTTTCTATACAAACATGCCTGCTTACTGCAGCTAGTCAAGCGTTAATTATTCAATTTTCGTTAATTGCACTGCTGACAGCGATAATTATCATCTCACTTTGTGTGCCCCTCGCCACATAACCATACCGTAGAGGTGGTCTTCACGTACGTCTCAGCGCCTAATGACAAAAAAAATCACCTTAACTTTGATCACCCTGCACAGATAGACCGATACATAGCCTCCGGAATGTATATGAGGCACTCTAAAAATGCTAGCGCGATAATAACAGAAACCTGCATGTTTCATGTGAGGGCATATAAATGAGGTTATTAGAAAGTCTTCATACGAAATATCGGCATTGTACGCTTCTAATTCTTTTACGGCTTTCATATGTTTCATTAGGCGTGGATCTATTTTCCGAACATAAACCTCACGTCACCCATTGGAATACCTTCCTGGAGCTGAATACGTTTTTCTTACGCTGACCATAAAATAAGTAGCTAATAAATGTGAACCTTATCACACTTTATCAGGGGAGCACTCACTGGATGCCTTATACCTACAAATATCGGGACCCGTTCGCATCGCATCGTTCGCATTTTCTATGCTGTACGGCACTTGCAGGTCCATTCCGCATTCTTTATTACAGCCTCGTGTCACGTCACGAGGCTGTACGTACAGCTGTCTCACGTCGAGCAGACTGAGTTACGTACGAACCTCCACTTCATTGCTTTAATGGGTACATTTGCATTACCTATTGTAGGATGTGTTGTCGTACTGTCGACCAATACCCGAAGTGTTGTGAAAGGACGTTATCATGTCTTTTTAGCGCTTGCGCCTTTTTCTTGTGCTACCCACCGTGGTTGCTCAGTGGCTATGGTGTTGGGCTGGTGAGCACGAGGTCGCGGGATCGAATCCCGGCCACGGCGTCCGAATTTTGATGGGGGCTAAATGCGAAAACACCCGTGTACTTATATTTAGGCGCACGTTAAAGAACCCCAGGTGGTCCAAATTTCCGGAGTCCCCCACTACGGCGTGCCTCATAATCGGATCGTGGTTTTGGCACGTAAAACCCCATAATATTTTTTCCTGTGCTCAAACGCCGCACTGATATTGCAACCGGTATTACTACTCGAGTGCAGCCACGCCATTCGTCTCGTCTCCTGTTGCTACCTGAACCATGATGAGTCAGTCAGAGATTCATGCATATGGCAGTTAGTAGGTGCGGGCGCTGTAATATTTGACCGAACGATTCCCATTTACATAAACAAAGCTGTATTCATTTGTTAAATGTGCTTTGACAAGTATACAACTGACTGTGCGAGAGAATGCTTTTGTAGGGGACAGGTTGCACTCAGGGAAGGCATGAATTGAGACGTTCACCATTTGTGATCATTCGAACTGATCATTGAGCACGCAACGGCACTATGTTCACTCTACGCACGACGTAATTTAGCGCGAGGCTGCGTTAGAGTTTCACTAGGATTGAATTGTAGAACACCTCTGGTTGGAACATGTTGGTAAACGTTGGTGGGGCACTGACGTGTGTGTGTCTTGGTCTTGTCGCTTTCTACTAGCGTTGTGATGGTTTCCACTCGGTGTATGGCTCGCGAACATAATTTAGTATAGCCTTGTTCATCTTTCTTTTATTGCGATAGCAATTATATGGACACTTCAACCGGATTTCTGCCGTCGCCGTCGCCGTGAGGTTCCGTATAGATAAAATCTTCGCCGCGCGCCGTATGCCCGAGCGGAAGCGTGCGGGGACGCACGCTATCACGGAGAGCGAATGCACTCAATCTCCCACGCGCAAGCAAGGAAGCGGAAAGCCAGCGCCGGAGGGAGCGGGGGGGGGGGCACTTCTACTCTGCCAACAACCGCGCTCGTCGCTCGCCCGCACATTCTCTTATCTCTCCCACGCGCAAGCAAGGAAGCGGGAAGCCAGCGCCGGAGGGAGCGGGGGGGGGGGGGGGTGCACTTCTACTCTGCCAACAACCGCGCTCGTCGCTCGACCGCACCGTCTCTTATCTCCACACGGCTCTGACCTTTATGCACTGTGCATTCGCCGCTCAGTTTCTGTTGAAGCGATAGACCGCACGTACCTTCGCCCGCTGCAGCGTATGGGCTTGCTGCCAGCGTTTTGACAGTCGTTGTCTGCAGTCATTCAGTGTGATCTATTCATGTTTGTTTGTGCGCGCTCACACCACGCTTGTTCATTCAGTTAGCAATAGTCGGGCCACATTTTCCAGCGTACGCTACACATGTAATGCTGCCCGGATCGGCAGTGCAGCGGCTACAGGTGTGTCCCTTCGCACGCGCTGCCCACGGGAAGCGCTTCTCATCAACACCACCGTTTCACACGCGCCTTCTCGTGGTCATCGAGTGTCTCTTCATGTCGGTCTACTTACGCCGCAGCACACCTGCTTACTTAACCAGCTCATGTTTACTACAATTCATATTGCTACCAAAGCCGCTCACCTTACTTCGTATGACATTGCTGTGTTGCTATCGCATTCATTGCTTCGCCCTTAGGGCGAAACTGTGACATTTTTTTTTTCTCGGACAAACCTATCGGTGGCATTGGTATTTTGGTGACCTGTAGTTTGGCCAAAACGAAGGTCACCTATTAGTAGTGCCCTTTTATTTTACCCGGTAATTTTATTAATTTTGGCTTTCGTGTAAAGAATAAACACTACCGGAAAGTGGAGCAACTATGAAAGTTTTTGTAAACCTGAATTAAGTGCGCAATGAAGCAAGACATCATACATCGTAGAACACGCTAGTGGCTACATAGAAGCAATAAAATTTGCGAGCACTAGATAGCCCTGTGATTTTTGAATAACACCGGCGAATTGCATTCTTGTCGCAAAACTTGCGACAAATTGATTTTTAATATCATGCCTAAAAATAATATTCACATTATATGTGTTTGAGTTCCGACAACTCACTCTTCATAAATCACAAATAGCGTTTCTTGCAGCATTTGTTTGTGTGAAAATTACCACATGCAGTAGCCTAATACTTGCGAAGTCTGCATTATCCACCGCACAATTAGATTTTTGGTAAATCTTATGCAGCGATTGTTTAGCAAATTTGTTATAAGTGCTCGCCCTTACTGCTAGTACTGGCAAAGCTACTTTAATGATGGTTTTTATGTTTACGCAGTGCGCAAGTTGAAATCATCATCATCAGCAGCAACAACCTATATTTATGCCCCTGCAGGAAGAAGGCCTCTCCGCGCGATATCCTATTACCCCTGTGTTGTGCTAGCTGATTCCAACCTGTACCTGCAAATTCCCTAACTTCATCACTCCACGTAGTTGAAATAAGTTTACCTCAAGTTACGATTATTGCTTAGTATACGCGTATCAGCATTATAGTATTGGAAATACCACAATGCGCGTTGTACAGCCGGTGTTTATGTTCACCCTTTGAGTAATACTTCAGTCAAAATTTCTTGTGTCTTGAGCTGCGAACCTGTAAAAGCTCCAGCGAAGGCAAAATGATGGTATTTATTGTAGGGAGTCTTCCTGTAAAAAAATAAGATTTTGAGAGCATTACATATTTTACGCTGCTCGAAGCGTTGAGGTTTGTCTGCATTTTACCCCTACATCAACAAATACCAAGGAGAAAGTTAACCTAAACTTTATAGGGCACTTCATTGGTGCAGAAATATGTTCATTGCAAAAAGTGCGAAACATAGGGTCATAAGCACTCTTATTAGTATGTAAAACTGATACCACATAAAAGATGGACTCTTCGCCACTTGACCTCTTGAAAGCATACACTACTGTCAGCAATCAGAAACTTCTGTCGAAAAGCGCTATTGATGATTACTACAAGTATTGTTCATCTGCTGTGTTTTAATTTTATGACACCGTTATCCAAAAAAAAGATATGCGTGTGCATGGGTTATCCGGCAAGCTCTAGATATATCCGACCAAATACTAACACATCACATGAGTGACCAAAACTTCAAGGCGCACTTATCCTTTCCTACGTGGATGAATGCGAAATAATTGCGACGACCAAAGGTCGTGTGTTCGACTCCCACTAATGGTCGTGAGTTCGTGTGCCGTAATGAACTGTATCCTAATTATACCTGTGTCTTAATTAAGTCTACCTTAATTTACTGCGCCTTAATTACCTCCGCCTTATTTAACACTAAAGGTCTTGGGTACGGTTAAGCCAGATGTCGTGGGAACGAGTTCCTTAATTAACCATACCTTAATTAGAACTTTGTCTTAATCAACTCTACCGTAATATAACTCTGCATTAATTAACAACCCTGGGTTCGAGTGCCTTAATCTATCTTAATGAGCTGTGCCTTAATTAACGTTGCCTTAAAGAACACCAATGGTAGTAGGTTCGACACCCACCAATGGACTGAGGCTCGAGTGCCGTAATGAACTATATCATAATAAACCTGCCTTAATTAACTTTGCCTTAACTGATGTCATCGACTGCCTTGATTGGCTTACTTGGAGCTTTTTAATCTCGTGGTCGCGCCAACGTCGAATTTTTCGCCTCGTGAGCGATATAATGCTTTTGCATTGATAAGTATGCTCTGTTCATTGCGTACACTACACATAGCAGTATTGATGACCCTCTCCTAATTTCATCAAAAGAGTGTGCCGTTGGGCGGTTTAGCTTGGATTGCTAAGGATGGTATCTACGGTGCAAAAATAGAATTGGTATGCCATACCTCTACTTGTATTGACGCAATAGTATGGCAGAGAAGACCCTCCAAACTTCTCGCCGTTGTCACAGCGTTTGCATATCATTTGTTTGTCAGCTGCGCCACGCTATTTGTAGGACGAATTGAGAGCTGTACATGTTAATTTTTGAAGGCTGATTTCAACTATTAAAAAACAGTGAATATGCGAGGGCTAATTTTTCTGCAGCCAAGCGAAATATGTAAAATACTACTGCAATTTGGAACCGCAAAGAGACAATCAGGGTCATATCCATTCAGCGACTGCAGTTCAAATGAGCGAAATTAATAATCCACACAACATAGACAGTAACAGCGTGTGAAGTATGCACTAATGGCCAGTCAACAAAGCAGCCCTAACGCATACGTTGATTGCTCTATTATAACGGGTAATATTAATGTTAGGGTGTAGCTAGAAGTAGATATACGAAGCAACATCTAATGTAGTTCTAACGCCGTTGCATGTTATGGGTAGCGAAATGTTGAGAAGCTGTGGTAGACGAAGTGGGAAGCGAGAAGTCGCCTATGGACTACTTGGAAATGCGCGTTTCCAAAAGAGTGTAAATTTCTTCTCTTAGAAAATTGCGCTTCGCAGTACTTGAATATGAAATGTGTACAGGAGCTGCAACATGTGAGAGAGCGAGGTCGTCCATCAATGAGCGATAGCGACTGGTAAATAAAGATGCTCTTCTCACTACGCTTTTGTCACTTATGCTTTCCAGAGAATTTCCTAATTTCGCGAAATTAGAAATGAGGTGATATATTTGTATTTCGGCGTGACAATTTGCAGCATGTGCTTTTATAGCTTTATTTCTGTGTAAAACAAGGTGTGCTCTCAGAATCAGTACTAATATCTTATGAGTCTAACTATAGGCAGCAAAAGGATGATATGTTTTGTGCTAAGGTGAGTAAACTGCCACGTACGACAGCTGTATAGGCATCGAAGTTATGTTTAACTACATGAGGTTACAGTTCTAAAGAAGGCAACATTATTATGTTATGCAGAAGCTAGATGCTTGGCTTCAAAAATGACTGTTATTGTTGCTGAAAGTTCAGATAGTTGGTTATACTGCCTTCTTTATTGCAGTAATTATTTTTTATAATGCAAGAAAACAGCCAGCCCCATTTTCAGCAATAATTATACGGCACCGTAAGCATTGCTCCTTCTGCGCATTCAGCGTATGTCTTTGTCAGCACTGCCACCTTGCTTTTATAATGCCACTAACCATGCAGACTAGCGTTCTCCTTGCTTTGTTTGTTTACTTGTTACTTGTTGCTTGGCTGTGTTTCAGATTTGAGTGTTGGAATGGAATTTTAAAATACTCTGTTGGAGTAAGGTTTCATGAAAATATCTGCAGTATTATTTTACTCATTTCGTTCTGTTTATCCCATAATGCGTCATTGCAAGTGGCGAAAGCGTCACATCATCAAGTTCATTTAAATGGCAGTCGTCATGTCAGTGTTGCTTTCACTGGTTATTTTTTATTAGGCATGGTTGGGTTAGTGATCCCGTATTTTATTCTATCTTTAGATGCAACAATGAACAATATCTGCCCTTTGTACTCTGTTAAATGTACACTCTTTCGCAAGAATTTGCTATGTTATACGCCGCGGAATGGAAGGCAAAAGACAATCATAAGAAGTTTTACGTTTGTATTCTGAGCCTACTCTTCATTCTGACGAAACACAGATACTCACTTGAACAATCGTGCGTCAGTTCAAAACAGTGACTTGATACAAAGAGAGAGAGTATGCTCACCCTTTGAGAGATTGAAAGTACAGAAAGATCTATCTACTCGGCACGTGAATTTGATACTAGAAGCAGCACATTAACATATAAGTGCCCTAATTAGATTAAAGGAGGCTGTTCCCTGCCCACTCTATTAAATGCCTAATGTAGAAGTGATGTTTGCTCATAGCAACAACGCGCCTGCGTTAGCAGTAGGCCCACCAATGAATCAAAACATTTCCAAGTTGATTCTAAAACAACCTTATTCTTGGAAATGTCGTCGAAAGATAGATCACTCTGAATATATGTGTGAGCGTTTACTGAAAGTGTGTGAAGCTGTCTGCATTTTGTTATTTCCTTGGAACACAGGGTCAAAAACCGATATAAGTATACTTACTGAGTAAAAAGATAAACAATACTGTCCTTTGACACGCCTGTAGTAGAAGCGTACGACTGTAATTTCCTTAGGGTTTCGTTGCCCTCTAAAGTGTGCCTTCGAGATTCTATAACTTCTACATCAGTTTTCTGCAAGGACAATACAACCAGAATCCAGGCTTAAGCGCTCAATTTGCTCGTGCACTCTATAGTGCACTCAATGTATCGAATAAGGGCGCCACCACAATGAAAAAAAAACGTGCGTGTTGCGCTGCTGGTGGTGAAACGCTGCTGTGGCCGTGCATACACACCAACTGGCGGTTCTCAGCTGTGGCAGTCACGTGACAGCATGTGAATCTTGCCTCCTGTCTTCTAGCACACTTGTAGCTTAGGGATGTCGCGCTTTTTTTCCTGCGTTTGCTGACAGATCTGTGCTCTGTTTACGTTCTTCGGAGTTCTTAAGCCGAGTCCTGCCAGGTGATTATAGATGACGGCATTGCCACTGTCAGCATGCCGGTGTGCTCCCTTCTGTTGCGGCGTCGCCGCGTTCAGAACACCGAATGAATGAATTGGTGGGTATCACTTCTGAGTCATTGTGTTCAGGGTTCCTCTTCCTTATAGAAACGGATATTGGCGCACTATCTGCAAAACGCCTTTCCATCTTGCTTATCATACTTAGATATTTCTGTATATATATATATATCTTAAGCACAAGAAAACTGTCCTTGTGTAACCGTTGTGTAAATCGTAAGCCATGCCCATGTCTTTTGCAGAAATATAGCTTTGGTAAAGAGAAAATAAGTGCATAAGTAAATTGAGCAATATGAAGATTGACTGTAAATAATTGCTTGCAAAGAATATCTGCATATAATATCATCTATATGTGATCTTAAGGTGCGATTCGGACGGTTTTTCCGGTCGCTTGCAGAATGACCAGAAGCTACAATAAATAGCCGATATATGTATTTTTTTCTATTCGGGCAATGTTTACACAAAGTTCAAAGCAAAAATAACTAGATGAAAAGTTAGGAGTACTTACCAAAGTAGCTTCTATAATATTAATAGATATCATGATCGTGTTATTGTTGAAGAGTTCTCTAACCTGGAAAATAATTACACAAATGCAGTCACCTATATGGCGCTACCGATTAAAAGCTGAGTTCCTTCCCATCACTATGTTCACGATTAACTATGGTTATAACGATAAGTGTGTACTGCCAGAAAGTTTTAATGCTCCAAGAACTTGTGAAATATTGTATACAAGGACAGTGTTAAGTAGCCATCCTTAGTAGGCGCAACTGTACAATATAAATTTGAAGACCGTGTGGGTTCCTGACTTTAAATAAGACCGCATCACAAGGTAATATTGAATTCTGTTACCTTCTTGAGTTCTTGCGACACTCGACGACAGTTAGACAGTTTTATATATAGATTAAGACGCGGGTTGGGGCGAGAGTATGTCTTTAATGCCTACTTGGGCACGTCTGCAGGGCCCGGCCTGGCTGCTCCAAGAGGCCCCTGGGATGCGACCAGTAATATTTATAGAATAGCAAAGCACATTTTGCGGGGCGGTTTCTGTGCGTCAAGTCCATGCGATCACTGATGACTGTAACAAAACCTGTGCAACAATTGGCCCGATGCCTGAGATCAGCATGGGTGAGGTGTTGAAAACGACTGGCAAGGGTGCAGTGTTAAAACCTTCGTTTTTCAAATTCTATTGAAAAGGCGCCCGCAACAGGTAGCATGCGTAACACAACTGAAGTATTGCTAGTACATTTTCTCGAATGGAAATTTTCTTTACAATTATTGTGGGCATTCAAAAGTTCTTTTATGGGCTTAAGTTTGGCCTTCAGTTTACCTTCTGAAACAGTTCGTCGAAATATTTCGGTATCTTCTGCTCAGGTACTAGTTCTGCGAAATCTTTTGAGTCGTACAGGATGTGCGCTGTTATTGTAACGCCTTCGCCAATTTTCTGTCGGCCATCATCTGAAAAATCAAATATAAACACTTTTTTAAAGAAAAAGCAAGTGGTTTTATTTTTGTTAAAGAAACTTCACAGCAGGCTTGAGATATGTCCCTAGTTGCTATCAAATTTGTAAGGTAGGGGCTACGAGTAGAAGAAATTTATATATGTAGTGGTTATTTGTACTGTACTGTCCCTAATGTAATAGGTGCAGTAGAAATAGAAATACAATAAGTGCAACCCCAAAATTCGCAAAAAAGAAAAATACTCTTTCGCATTACACAGAAAGGTTAGAGGGGAATGAAAGTTTATAAAAGCATGAAGAAACAGCAGAAAAGGTTTGTTGTACAACTGTGTGCACAGCAGCTTTTCACAACCTAGCTTTTTGATCTGCTCGGTAAACACGGTGCTTGCAATAAAACTCGGAGCATCACTCCAGAAGCGCTAACAAGTAGTTCGCTGTTATCCTAAATAACTATAGTTATTTATTTTAGTTTACTTCCGCTCCTAATGAATTTTCGCAGCTGTATGTGAAGTTCTATAGAACTTCACATACAGCTGCGAAAATTCATTAGGAGCGGAAATAAACTGAACTCTGAAAGTGTACGGGGTGTCCCAGCTATCACGCCGCACGATTAAAAAAAAAAGAGAAACGGCGTTACGCGAAGCAAACCTAGTGCGTATTGTTTCCAGTACAGTGGAGTAGCCGCCAGTATTTTTTTCGTTACAGAGATTTTATAAATAATTGTATTTAATTATCTAACTCGAAAAGTACTGTCCTAATTATCAAAGTGTCAATGAGTAAGTTGTAGAGCAACATGAAAAACTCCCGATACAGCTTTCCGTTGCTCAATATGTGCTACATAAACGTGTTTTTCCGAGCATGAAAGAAGCCCGCGAATACACTCAAAGTGCCTAGAGCGGCCAGTCGTGCGGCAATTGTACGTGTATCCGCGGGCTTCTTTCACACTCGGAAAAACACATTTATGTAGCAATTATTGAGCAACAGAAAGCTGTATCGGGAGTTTTTCATGTTGCTCTACAACTTTCTCATTGACACTTTGATAATGAGGACAGTGCTTCTCGAGTTAGATAATTATTTACAATTGTTTAAATAAATCTCAGTAACGAAAAAATTACTGCCGTCTACTCCACTGTACTGGAAACAATACGCACTGGGTTGGCTTCGCGTAACGCCGTTCCTCTTTTTTTAAATCATGCTGCCTGATAGCTGGGACAACCGGCCTGTATATTGACACGTGTACTCATTTATCCTGTTCCCTAGGACAGAATTTTACCGAATTTCAACTTTCGTAAGAGTCGTAAAATAAGTATCGCGCTTCTAAAATGCGAAGAAGCATATTAGAAAGTATTGAAGAAGAACCACTTACACCATACCAAAGGGCGAGCCTTGTGGGTATTCGGCATGGCGGCAGGGCTTTTAGTGAGGTTCACCAGCATTAAAAACATAATGGGGATTTTACGTATATATAGAGGCATGTCGAAGACCCGCAAGATGGGCGCGATGTTCAGTGCATATGCACAATGGACCGAAAATTTTAAATTTAGGAAGTGTCCGTCCAATGGTACTTACCGTAAGTGTCTGTTAGCTATCAGGTTTCGGAGCGCGTAGGTTACTTCAGCCTTGTAATCTTCAATGCCCACTGACATGGTGTTCATTACTTTGGCCTGAATTGGGTTTAGTAGTTTTCTACAGAGCGTAAAGTCAAATAACCTTCGCCTAAATTGGCGCCTCTGCGTTATATATTTGCGCTTAAATGTGTTGATACTTCCAGCTATCCTGCGGCGCTCAATTCGGTGAGATTTATTAAAGCTAAGCTGTCTTGGCGAACCCCCCTCCATCTCTGTTCCCGACCATGGCTGCCGCCTGCTGCTGCTGCTCTTGCATTCTCGCCAAATAGCTCACACTCGGATGCGGGATGGCAGCGCAATCTAGGAGCGATAGCTCGCACTACTTCGACCACAGCATTGTAAGGTAGAGGGGGGAAGCCGGCCTTCCCATGCGAGTCGTTGACCGCTGGTGGAGAGGGCGAGGACGCCGCGACGGGACAGCAGCGTTCAGACGGAGAGAGGGCACCTGAGGAGATGGTCTCACGTTGCTCATCCATTGCACAGCCAGGGAACCGTGTGAATGGTCGCATCTGCACCTCCAAGGGGAGCTCGAGTACCCCATACAATTGTCGCACAAAGCCAGCTTGCCTCTTTCAACCTCTTTAACGCTGGTTGCGTTCCGAGGTGCATTCAATTGTAGAGCTTTTCGTTCGGCCCGGGCCTCCTTGAGCCATATGAGAAGGTGCGCGTGAACACTTCCTTGTAAGCTTCGCTGTATATAGAATCGAACGGGGCACGTTGGATCTTCTGCATTTTAACACGAAAGTGTTTTATGCCGGGGTCCACCAAGACTTCACTGACGTATTTCCGTCACGGAAATACGTCATACGGAAATACGGAATCACGTTCTTACAATGTACACGAACATAATACAAAGAAAGAAACCAGAAGAAAAAGTTCCACAAACATGCAAAATTTGGAAATCGAACCCACGACCTCTCGGTCCGCGACGATAGATCGCCGAGCGTTTAACCCATTGCGCCACAAACGCATTTGCAGAGAGCTACACAGACGTGCCTTATATATCTAACACTCCTCCGTGTACCCGCGCTCTTGCTCGGGGCGGTGCCGCCGCCTACGAGCAGAAAAGAGAAGTACTGCATTATGACACTAACGCGCACCGACAGTGAACGCTTCGGTGGTCTCAGCACTACGACGCACGCCTCGATGCCAGCATTCGAAGGGACACTGGCATCAAGAAGCACTACCAACGCCAGGTGGCGTTCACCGTACTCAGCACAGCGGAGCGTGGCCTCCGCAATTAGCTCTGAAAATGTTTCTGAAGTTGATCGCGGAGGCTGCAATTACGACGCGCTGTACGCGCTGATTTGACTCGGTGACGATTCAGTTACGTGCTTTGTCTTGCGCGTTGTATTAGTGTGTCAGTTACGTGCTTCGTCTTTCGCGTTGTGCTAGCGTGTGCAGCGTAGTGCAGCTTCCATATGCACGACGGTTGCTCATGGTCATCGACGTTGGTAGTCGTGATGGAGGAGACGTGCCACCAGGCGTCAGCGTGGGTGCATCAACGCCTAAGGGCGCTTTAGCCACAAAACACCAATAGACATTATATATCAATGTGCAATAAACATTACACTACTTCTGTGAAGACACGTTTCACTTTCGTGTTCTATACCGATTCCTATATAAGAGGGATCAACCACATTTTTTGTGCTACGTCTAGTGACATGAAGAATATATGAAACACAAAATATTTATTGTTCCCTCCTCGAGCAGCTTCTTTAGCTTCGGTTAGATTTTGTGGATTTTAGCTACTCGTTGTCAGCTATTATATGTTTCCGTGTTCAAAGCCTCTTTTTAAATTGGGTCCTTCTTTTCTTGCAGTTGTTCTTAATGACCAGCCACGTTGATTGCAAGCTTCAGCTACGCCTCATCATCCAAATGTAACTTTGCGCTTCATGGCAGCAACAGATGTTCACCTGCGATTGCATGTACGCGAAGGGACGGAGTCGTCATTTCAGTGACGGATAAATAGGTGGGTCCATGTTCCTACTCACTCGATAGATAGCACTCATTTTCTAAGCTACTGCAAGGTTGAAACACTGTCCCATGCGTGCAGGATACATGCTTACAGACCATCAACAACCTCTAGTGTAAAGCAGGCTTGAGTAGGTGTCTGCCAAAAGATACAAGTCTTCAATTCGTCAATGTTTTCTTTTTGCTCACCGTGCTGACGTTATCATTTTGGACGCAATGATCAACCTTCCAAACCATTTCTACCTCGGGTGCACTTACGGCAGAACCCATTGATAGGCCCAAAACAAGAAGACATAGCAAGGTTGACGGAATATGATTTTGCTGACACAAACCGATGTTTATATCGCGCTTTCGCCGCTACATTGATCCTTTGACAAGGTCTCTGTTGCCTACGACGGAGATGGCGCACGAGAAGAATACGTCCAGACTGACATGCACCGTCTAACAGCGCAGGCTTACGCTGTCGCCATTAGACGGTACACGTCCGCCTAGACGGTGCAAGTCTGGCTAGCGGACTGAAGGTCCGAAGTTTTCAAAAAACACGTATCACCGGTGACAACTTTCTGTGGCAGTGCAGTCAAAGCTACGGAGCCAAAGAAAGTATTTGCGCATCTGTATGCAGTCCACGACTGTAAGCAACTGGAGGCTGCGTAACGTCAAAGACACCATAAGAAGGATTATTAGATGCGAAGCAACTTATGGTCGGGGCTATGTCACTCCCTCCCTCCCTCCGCCGTGCGGCGTCCACACCCTTACAGAGCATGTCCGCCAAGCTCCGGCTTCCGGTTCCGCTTCATGTTCCACTTCCGGTTCCGGAAGCCAGCTTCCGGCTTCCCGAGAACGCTTCCGGTGTTTTGCCTGAATGATCCCCCGGTGATTCGCCCAGTCATCATCATTCACTTCGTGGATATGCGGTGTTGAGAAGAGGGCTCGAGCCGCTGCCACGAAACGGCAGCGCCGACAGGCAGATCCCGAACTTCAGGCTCGCGAAGCCGATAGGAAACGTCAACGCCGCCGAGAAGCTGCTACTGATGCAACGAGGGCTCGCGTAATGGGAACTTGAGTCGACCACATGGCTGCTTCGCATACTACTCAGGGAGGGTTCCCCTACGGGAAGATGGTGTAATTTTTTGTGTTTTGTTCATCATTTATTTGATAACATGACATAAAACTTGCTTAAGAATGGTTTTTATTTCTTGCTGTTTCTATGGTTTCTATGGCAAATACGTGTGTGAAATGAAATTTTCGTAGACGAAGCGTTTTAAAGTCATTTCTAAAACAAGCGTACTAAAGTGCAATGCTGCCGTAATCATCTATGTTTGCCCATGTCCCGAGGAAACCCTGCGTTAGAGAACGTTTATATGTTGTAGAAATAGAAAAAGCATCTTATGGTGAATGTACGTGTCGCGAACTTTTAACGTTTCTTCCTCAATTGAGAACGTTAGAAATGTTTCTTCAACCTTCTTTCTTTTAGGATTTTCATGTGCTATGCGGTTCATCCGGTGTCCTCAGTGAAGCAAACGAGGATAAACCAGGTACGCGAGGATAAACATTGTTTTTGTTTGGTGAAAGTAAGGGCCAGATAATTGATCTTGTTTGCGCAACGATCACTGAGGATGGGTTCATTGCGTCATTCGCAGTAAATTATGTTGGCGAGCGCTTTGAAGCATTATGAGTGCGTCTTATGAGCCTGCATAATATGCCTTTTCCCTGTCAGGACTACAGGCGCCAGTGGAATCAAATTTATCGGAAAGGGGTTAAGAACTAGGCCTAATCCTATGCATGTGGATGAAATATAGTATTTCGACAAAACGCGTTTACCAAGCACTCGATAGCGTTATATGGCCACGTTACGCTTTTCTAGTGTCCCGAGTGAACTCTACGTCACAGAAAGCTTATATTCGGCGAAAATAAGGCCCGCGGTCTAAGCTATGTGCATAGGAAAAGTTTAAGGTGCATGGGTTAATTACGACATCTGCTTTAAATTGCGTATTGAAACGCTACAGAGCGTGTTTGATTGTATATTTCAGAGCCGTCGCAAACTTTTACGCAGTTTCAAACGAACTCTACATATACGGGCGGAGTTATCAAGTTTACAATATAATTATACGCTACTGGTTTTCCTTTACAACTGTTTGCAAGAATCAGCTTCTCATAAATCGGGTTACCAGCCTGCAAGGTCTATAAGTCTGCTGTAATATTTATAGATGATAGGTTGCGGGGCATCGGAGGGAATCCGTCGTGACAACGGAAGCACTATAGACCGATCCAGTACTGCATGTCGCAGCAAGGAAGTGCATGAGCATACTTGTTTCTTAATCTGACCTACAGGTAGTAATTATTCCCACTCTTAGTATTCGTAATTTTGCGTTTTATTCTAAAAAATAAAGTTAGCGTGCGCATTACAAACATGGCGCAGAATTAGCAAGGTTCGTGTGGAACAATATTTACAGTGCGCCAGGCCACTGGAGCTTTTCTGCGAAAGAGGCACGTATTACAAAGAGTTGTTTAGAGCGTTAGGTGCTATACATACCTTTATGACATGTGTGATGACATGGAACCAATATATCTACTATGAAACCGACACCGAAGCACGCAACTACATTCTAGGGTGTACAATGCAGTGCACGCGGAGCACGTGGTGACTTAACCAACCTGGTAGCCGATGCTGGCCTACTAGTTAAGTTTGAGCCGCAGTGCAGTGTTTCTGCTGGACTGATATGTGTGTGCTCTATTAGGGGGGGGGGGGGGTAACCAAGAAGCTAACGTTATCTAATACTGCACTGGGCGAACGGTAACGCCGACAGTTTTCCGTTGGCTTGACCTTGCGCGCGATATTTGCGCGATGCTTGTAGCGCCGCTTACAACGATAGGTAGCCAGCTGGCTACCAGAATGAGTTCGGCCCAGCAAAAGTTCCCCTGGGTGCTTCGTCGCATCGACATGTCGCATTGTCCAAAGAGTGCAAGCTAACGCTATACTTTGCCCCCTTGTTCATCTCTCGCCCTTCGGGCGAAAGCAGCATCAATTTTAGCGATTGTATGGGTCTTAGTTACTCTTCCTCGCCACCAAGGACTCGTTTTTCTCTGCTGCCGCCTTGGGTTATGACATGCACCTTAACGGATCCCGTTGACACACTAGAGACTTAACACGCCGAAGTGAAGAAGCCGCCACATTCTCCACTAATGTTATCGTTCAAGTTTTCATGAAAGCCCGTGAGTCTTTCTATTGCAATGACACTTTTTATCAGTGCCTAGGCAGCGAATAATGGTCCTTCTGTTATTCAAGTAAGATCTGGAATAACTTAGCAGTTCGTTTATATCTCTTTATCTATTTTTGTATACGTCGAAATTTTTAGTGTGCCTCCGCTTGTAGTGTAAGGTGTTAGCATCTTCAATGTTGTTTTTGTCTTCCTTCCCAAAGGGAGAAGTGGCTGTAACATTGATTCTATAGTTGAGCAAGTCATGTGACATTGAAGAAGCAAGGTTCTCTTTTTACGCCAATAAAAAATGATGAATCCGACGAGTTCCTGTAAGGCAGTATTCATAATTGAAAGGGGGAAAATATAACCCACTTGTCCGTGGTACTGTCGTGGAGATTGGCCTTCGTTGGGGTTTCTTTTGTAACTTCGGTCAACAGTCAGGTGGATGACAATTTCTGCCGTTTATTGAACTTTCCTACACCATGCGGGTTTCCACCAAACTTATTTGCAATATTCAATATTGTTTGAAATCATAAAATAAAAAAGTGATGGCATTTATCAGTACTTCTTTAGATTTAAGTTACTGTTATGGCATTTATCAGCACTTGTTCAGATTTAAGGTGCTGTTGCAGTGATGAAGACGACACTGATACCCTTTGTTAGCAACATTTTTCTTTAGCTTGCTCCTACAGATACAAAAAAAGCCTTTTAGAGCGCAATACGCCTTGGTAGTAACATTGAACCGTGTTTTTTTGCTTTTGGATTTCTTCTAAACTACATTGACGACAGATTCGATAAAATAAATATACGCTGATATATCTAAATCCTTTTATTCAAGTATTATCCATATACATAACATCGTTTTATTTAGCTGTTTGCGTTGTACCTTAGAAATAGACGAATACAAAATTCTTATGAAATACGCGCTTTACCTTTACAACGTCGTAACGCCAAGGCCAAACCATATATGAGACTCATGCAATTCTCTTTTTGGCACAATTACATACACTTGAATGCTGATAAATTTCCAAAACTCACACCTACACCAACCTTCAGTCTCAACTGTGAAATATTACAAAGTTAATGGGATTAGCGGGAGGAACTTCACACTTTTTCGATATGAATGGTTGTCCGTGTCAAACGCATTTTACAAACAAAGTGACACAAGTTGTGTATTTGGTCGGGTCAGTGCACGTACGTTCTTGCTGCCTGTCTCGCCGAGAATATAACATGGGCCACTGTGTATGTGCGGAATAGGCAACTTGCTGTTGGCTGCTGTCTCCCATAGTAGACCACTTAGGTCACTGGGTATGCTGTCACTAGGTGTGTCCCCCAACAGACTTCGGCACTGCGTATGCCATATTGGTGATGCGTGATATTTGTGCGTATGTGATAATACCCCATAATGTATGTGCCAAGGATGAACAAGGGGTATGTAGCCTTAAATAATATTATAGAGAGGAACTACACAAATATGGTTTACAGTTAAAAATTGAACACTTTTGTGTAAAAAAGCCCACAACATTTACCAAGTCACGTGCGTAGCTTTGCTTATGGCACGGTATGGGCCAACATCACGTGTAGTCCATCACAGCAGAAATTTACAAGTTCACCAGCATCAAAAGTTCACCACCAACATAATTTCACCACAGCGTACCAATCACAAACAAACGGCGACACTGAACATCTCAACTGTACCCTGACAGATATGCTTCCTATGTATGGATCCGAGGACCACCAGAACTGAGAGATCAACCTGCGTTGTATAAATTTCACCTACAATTCATACTGTGACGACACAGCTGGGTACTAAGCTTGTTATTTTCTGTCTTACTATGGCACAATTGAACATAGACACCTCCATCCTCACACAGACTTATCCAATATTTATGCTTGCGATGCTTTTGCCCATGATGACATGGTGGTGCAGGATGGTATTGTGGAGTGAGTGAGTGAGTGAAACAACTTTATTGACCGGTATTGTGGAGAAAAAAATCGGCTCCACACTGTTGGTGGGAACAGGTCGTGTCACCGCGTACTCGGCTGCGTAGTCAGTAGCAAGTGTTACCCATCTATTACCAGGGGTTGATACGGGGAAAGGCCCAAGAAGATCGAGTCACATCCGGGAAAATGGTTCGTGAGGTATGTCAAGGGGCTGAATGTTGCCAATAGTCCGTAGGGCAGGTGTGTTGCGTCTCTGGCAGAGGTCATAGGCCACAACGTACTGTCACACAGAGCAGTAGAGACCAGGCGAGAATAAGCGCCGGCCGACGCTATATTACGTGCGTGATAGGCCGGTGTCCGGTGGACGGTGCATCGAAAAGCTGGTCCTAAACAGCAGAGCGACGATGCGAGGGAACAGCAAGCAACAGCTGAACTCCGTCATGACGGGCGTTGTAGCGGTATTAGGTATGGTCAAACACAAACATCCGTAGGGAAGGGTCAGGCTGTGGAGAGTTGAGAACGTCTATACTAGGCCGCAAAGATGGGTTGCGGCGCTGTTCGGCAGCTACGTGTACAAAGTCTGTAGTGTAGAGAACGAATGCGCGAGGTTCGTCTTCCAGTGCGTTAGGGAGATCGACTGCGTGGTTCGAGAAGCAGTCAGCACCCTGCTGAAGCCGTTCAGATTTGTAGAACACACACAGAAAAAAAAAATCATCGACGACTACGCGCTCCATAAATACCAAAGTACACGCACGCGTACCAACGCGCGAACGCTCGCGCCCACGAGCCTCACGCATGCGCAGATGCTGCAGGACAGATCGTACGCGTCGAAGCGCGCAGCGCGCACAGTTACCTAATGTTTACGCACGCTACGAACGCTAAGAAATAGCGCTGTCCAACATCAAGGTACCCATGGCTCCCGCTTCAGCGTGAATTCTAATGATGGCTACGTTCTCACTCGCGTTGACTGCCAGTAACTATTGAAATGAACCTTCTCGCTCTCTAAACACAACTGAAACGTTAGTTATGAGCGCATAGCTCGTCCAATTTATGAGATCATTCTGCGATTCCGGCGCCCGTAGGCCTAACGAGACGCGTTCTTTGCGTTTTCGTTCCCGTGCGTTGAAGGGACGCACACCGAAACGTGCCGCAATGCTGCTCGCACTATCGTTCGTGCTCGAACTGCCGCTGACTTTTGGCACTCACTCCGCTCCTGCCTTTGTCGAAAATGGTAGCTTACGGCGTTTCACTGGCCGCCCATAGCCGATAAGACGGTTATGTGTTGCAGTGACTAACAGCGAGTCATTTTTGCTGCTTTCATGTTTTTTTTTTCACGTTTTTTGTTCTTCGTGCCACCATTCTTCTCGTCTCAACATCGAATCTTTTCCCTCAAACGCACAATACCCACCCACATAAATCAAAGTCTATGGCGTGCTGCTGCAGCCTTGAAAGCTAAACAAGGCATTCTTTCTAATCAGCGTACAATTATACGCATGATTCGTGAGTTCCAACTGGGACGCGCAGTGCATTTATTATTATCCCGCGCACATGCCTTAGTATATTGACGGCTCTCTTTAGCCATTCCTCAGCAGAAAATGATTCACGTCCTATGGTACAAGTATCACATATATTGCAAATAAGTAAACGGTTTAATTGATTTTATTGGTAGTTTGCATACAAGTATACCAGAGAGAAATTGTTTACCATGCCTTCTGCTAGCACTGCATGATATCGCCATCTTCGATCTTCTTTTTTTCATACCTGGGACAGCGACTGCAAAGTTAAAGAAAGGTTGGAGCTAGTCAGACAAAATTGAATCATCAAGGCCTTCTCTTTTACACCAAATAAATAAATATTCAGATAGAAAAAACTCTTCTCAGGTGATATAGATTATTATTAAACTACCTATATAATTCATCAATACTTCTTTTTGGGCGAGTTGGTACATCTTGAAACTTTGGGTAACAGCGCAAACAGACGACCACAAGAAGGGAGACACGGACACACAGGCGCTGACTAACAACTGGTTTTATTGTGAAGGAAAGCACACCTTATATATGCCAGAGGTTCCCGCATCCTGTGGAAGTCCATTTAAGCAGAACTTTTATAGGTGTACATAAAGGAAGCTGTTCCTGCTTAGGAATCATTTCAAAGTCGAGACTACACGACTCATTTCGAAAGAGGTTCACTAGGAACCGCCTCGGTGGGCTAAACATAAACTCTTGGTGCTCGATAATGCATATGCCACGCATAAAGAGGACAGAACTACTTGTTGCGCTTGGTTGGCTGTTTTGCGCTTGCGTTGTTGGCACGATGTTACCCTTGTTATGTTTCCCCTTTCCCTTGCTTCACTCTGGCATATATAAGGTGTGCTTTCCTTCACAATAAAACCAGTTGTTAGTCAGCGCCTGTGTGTCCGTGTCTCCCTTCTTGTGGTCGTCTGTTTGCGCTGTTACCCAAAGTTTAAAGTACCAATATAAGTCGGAAATATTACCGACAATTCTTACCTTAATATATAGTTGTTTTCATGAAAGCGACCGTGGTAAGAAATAGTAAGCGGCTAGCTATTCAAGTCGCAAGAAACTGCCCTTGTTGATGTTGGCTTCTTAATAGATGGCTTGATGTAACCTCACGTCTCATTGCTATACTTAAAAGTGTTGACCACTTATTTGAGCACATGTGCGTTAACTCAGTCAAGAAGCCGTCTCAATTTTCCCCACTATTTTATACGAAAAGGTAGGCCAGTTACAATACAATGGCGACAATAAATTGTGCCCCTTTTGTTAAAATATTTCACTACTGGGTGGACCAAATGTAAACGTAAATAATTTTAAAGGAGCCAATATTCTTTTAAATAAATTCTGTATATCCATGAAGCACGTATACTCATTTATCTATAACTATATGATATGAAATTCTTTCAATAATAAGGCACCTTATCTAAGCACAACCTTTAGGTTTTTAACATTAAGACTCCAAAGCCAAGTCATGTATTGCAAACATGCACGGCTCTTGCTGCGCAAGTCAGAGAGAAAAAAATTGCTTATTCTCCCACTTTCTAGACTACTCACACTTTCGGAGTTCATACACCCATACTCGAACTTTCGCACGCAACATCAAAATTGCGACATTTTCGTCACATAGAGCCATGCCTACATAAGTAGTTGAGCTATTTGCTTGTCAAAAACAAGGGACGGCGAGCTCACCCAATTGGTTGTTACAAATATGTTATGTATTACTGCTTTCTAATTTGTTAGCTGCCATACAAGGCTCAGAACCACGCACCGACTCATAAAACTAGTTAATCTCGTGCTTCACGCATTGGTTGCTTTAACAAATGTACTGCACTCAGACCGGACGATGGTGCGCCTTGTAAGCAACGACAAAACCATGTACATTAAGTATAAAAGAAATCAGAAGTCCGTGGTTCCCGCATCCTGTGGAAGTCCATTTAAGCAGAACTTTTATAGGTGTACATAAAGGAAGCTGTTCCTGCTTAGGAATCATTTCAAAGTCGAGACTACACGACTCATTTCGAAAGAGGTTCACTAGGAACCGCCTCGGTGGGCTAAACATAAACTCTTGGTGCTCGATAATGCATATGCCACGCATAAAGAGGACAGAACTACCACGATGACAGGAAGACGACTGTACGACGACGATGCAATGACACCGATTGAATGGCGACAATGGCACATGACACTGCAATCACTACGGCAAAATGAAGACGACGGAATGACCACAACGGCATAACTCAACTGCATTCGCAGAAAACTCAGATGACAATGTCATGGCAATGACAGAATGACAACGGCGATGTAACAATGGTGGCATGACTAGAGTGACGATGGCGGCTTGACAACAACGTGAAGCGGTTGCTGGAATGATGCCGTTGAAGAGTCCTAAAGGATTAGAATACCATGACGACGACAGCATGGTGTACTTTTAGTAGATGCAAGATAGCAGAAAAAAATTTTACGTACGAGAAGGTCATATTCATCTTCTCTCGATCTTGCTGAGTGATTGGCAGAAAATGTTCTGAGCCAAATCTAAGGACAAAGAAAAAATTATATACATATTGCATAAGAAGCAGCGGTACGCATAATCTGGGCACATATCAGCAATTTATTCACCCTCCTTGCCTTTCCCGCATAAAATATTTTATGTGTAGTTATATTTTAGTGAAGGACTGTGAACCTGTGGTCGAATTCACAAAGCTTAAGTTTGCAGGTGCTTTTTACCAATGGCCCGCCACCTTCGCTAATAACGTTTCCGGCAGTTGGTTGGCTGGCATCTCCTTTTATGAAGATGTTTTTGTATAAGAACTTATTTGTGAATACCTGCCCTCTGAATGTTTAATCATGACACAATGCTTTTCTGCGTCCTGATATGCAGCCACTTAATAATATACTATTAAAAAGCTGTGTTGCATATTATTACATAATCCATGTGATGATGTATGGGGTCTTGTGGCACAAGGCCCAATGATGGAAAAAGAGTGCCAATATATAAGCACTGCATTCAACTACGACTGCTTATCAGTTTTATTGTGTGCTGCATATCTGTGGGAAAAGAGCGATACGAAACGTTCTTACTTACACACGAGCTGTCGCTCTTGCAGTGCTCCAATAGTTCATCAAGCTTCGCGGATTATGTCTTATTAAAGCTGCGCTCGTCGTACTGGTGCAAAATGTCCCTTCTGTCGAGACCTCTGCGTGTAAATGATTGTTGTTAGCATTGTGCTTACTGTGCCAGCGAAGTTGAGAGAAGATGTTGAGCATTTTATTTTAAGCGAAGAATTTAGGCTGCCTTATAGATCGCACATTTTACAGCTACATTGCTTTCCGGTATGGGTAGTACTGCTTCGGAGAGGGTGTAGTGTTTTTAAAGTAAAAGACCGTTTCGATAAACAGGTAATTAAGGACTGCTATTTTAGAGAAAAAAAAACGGTTGTCAAATAGCAATTTCTTACATAGTCTGAAGCTATGATGCGATACACTATTATTATATATTTTATTGCTTGTCGACCTTCGAAGATGAGTGTAAACAATCTTTTTCATTAAAGGCAAAACTTTCGTTTGCGGAAGGGGCACTTCCCGGTTCGGAAGTAAACCGAAACGGCATGTCCTTTCTCGTATTTTCAATCCCTCTTTTCACTTCTTAGCGATAGCTTTTTTTTTCAATTCGTTCCGCATACTACTGCTTAAGGATTGGTATATAGAAGGGAAATGTTGTACGCAGCCAATCTTGCAGTGTTGGGCTGTAACCATTGCAGTCAGCATTAGCATATGAGTAAACAAAAATCTCCTGTCATGAAGACAACCTGTTTAATTGTGGACGTTGTACGCCTTGGAGGTTATGCGGTGACACTCAAATACTTCATCCTTCGCTTTCTTGTCCCGCTTTATCCTGCTTTGCTTTTTTACCGCATTGCTTACTTGGTTTCTTTTTTTACCTCAGGTTTGGTCCATAGGTAACCTGAATAATGGTGGAGCGTCAGCCTATCATAACAGCTAACAGAGTGGCCACGCATGTCCAGTCGCATTATTTTGTTTCCAGTAGCATAGACGAGGTAACCAAGATGCGATACTTCAAATTTTCACTTGGCACAAGCGCATCCTGTTCAACTATATGCCCGGCGCATTTGTTTTTATATTGCTAATAGACGCTTCGCAAAGTGCTTAGATATTCTTGTGACAGACGCCAGAGGATACAGGAGACAGCGACGGATTTCCTAACGTCTAGATGAGTGAGCACATAAGAGATATCGCCGTGAAAAAAATTATCTTTCCAATTTGCTTTGTTCTAATTTTTTGTGATTGTTTAGCATATTGTATTGCAAGTCTTCGCTTGTGAGCACTCCATAAAAGAAAGCTCTTATTTACTAATGGTCGCCGCAGTTTTCAGGAGCTCACGCGGACCTATCGACACTTATCACCTTACGATACCCTACGAATGAGCCAAAACATACAGAAGCCCAAAACACTTTAATAAGAAAAATTAGGGGCAGGCTCACACCAAGTGGTGCTAATACTGGGAAAACAACGAAGCAGGTGGCCCTGCCCTAGCTTTGACTTTGCTTTCCTTTGCTTAACTTGGTTTCGCTTGGCTGGTTCTTAGCTTTGTCTTTGCTTTCCTTTGCTTAACTTGGTTTGGCTTGGCTAGTTCTTAGCCAAACTTAGCCGACTTCGAGTATCAGGGCGATACTCGGGTTCTAAAGGCCACTTTATAGTCCGACGTAGCGCTGACGCGCGAGTTCGCTCGGCACGGGGACGCCACGCCAGCAAAAGCGCAGCACTGTATAGTCCGGCTCGAGGCGTGGCCGACGTATCCAGTGTTCGTCGGCTTTCCCCGGCTGCAACCGGCGGCAGTCGAGCAAGATGGGCTGATTGATGCTGGTGGCCGCACGTGCAGCGAGCTCGCAATTTCGTATAATCCTGAAACTTCTAGTTTCGTATAAAATGCGCATCGTCTAGGCGGCGCGGCGCACACGTTCGACTATAGAGGGATCGGTTTTCACGCCTTCCATAATCAGGGCTATCCACTAGCCAATCATCCTCGACCAGACGCGGATGTGGTCTATTCTGGGTGACGAGGCCGGCGCGAAATGCATCATGCCGCATCACGACGCCGACTGCAGCCGAGGCACGCCGACGAACGCCGGATACGTCGGCCACGCTTCGCGCTATGGTGAGGGTACGTAACCTGAGAAAAGGTGGTGACCTCGCCGAGCGATGACATCATCGCCAGGCGCAGTTTTTACTTCGCTCTACGTGGCCTGACCAAGAGCTTAAACATCTCCCTGTTAAAAAAATTGTTGAAACGTTGAAAAAGCCTAAATGATGTGAAATATCATAAATATCTGCACAAAATACTTGTCACGTCCACACAGCAGAAAACGTATAATATTGCTGCACAGGCTCAACATGCTTTCCCTCGGTTTCACCAAATACTCGCTATATGTAATGCAACACATTGTAAAAAGCTTCCAATTGAACATTTTTCAAAATTCCACTGCGTCTAAACTCCCAACAGAAAAATTTTGTTTCGTACCTTCGCTATTTGGTACCTGGCATTGCGAGGCTGCCACGTCAAGGTTCATTAAAGTCAATAACCTTTTTAGGGGCAAAGCACGTTAGGGCCGAGCCTTGCCCCCCCCTCGTCGTCGTCCGTAGCTCTGGTTTGCATGGAGTCCGCTAGGGGCGCTGCGGTGCACAAGGGCGTTCGTTCCCGACGCGCGCACTCTTTCTTACCCATGGATGATAACGGTCGGTGCACAAGGGCGTTCGTTCCCGAAGCGCGCTCTCTTTCTCCCTTCAGCCATGGATGATAACGGTCGCTTCTGATAACGGCGCGCCCGCTATGGATGAATAGGCGAGACTGGCGGCTCAGCTGTAAGCGGAGCCGAGGGCTCGCAAAGCTGCTGCAGCACGGCGACGCAGACAACAAGCGGACCCGGAGTCTAGGGCGCGGGAACCTGCAGAAAAACGGCGACGCCGGCAAGCGGACCCGGAGCTGAGGGCTCGCGAAGCAGCAGCAGCACGGCAACGCCGGCATGCGGACCCGGAGCTGAGCGCTTGCAAAGCTGCAGCAGTACGGCAACGCAGGCAAGGGGACCCGGAGCTGAGGGCTCGCGTAGCTCGCGCTTGAACCGAGTATCGACGCCACCAACCTTAGGTTAACCGAATGATCCCCCGGTGCTTCGCCCACTCATCATTATTCACTTCGTGGATATGCGGTGATTTTATTGCGATAGCAATTATATGGACACTCAAAAGCAGATTTCTGCCGTCGGCGTCGCCGTCGTCGTCGCCGTCGCCGTCGCCGTGAGGTTCCGTATGACGTCATTTGGAGATGAAATCGTCGCCGCGCGCCGAACGCTGTATGTGCGAGTGAAAGGACGCGAGGGGCGCGCGCTTTCACGGGGAGTGAACGCACGGCGGAGAACAAACGCGCGTTCTGCGCCGTGCTCGCTTAAGGGCTGCAGAAGTAGGCGTCTCTTTCCTCCTTTACAATCACCATATATGTAGAGCAAACGCGCCTTCTTCCGACGTGCGAGAGGCCGTGGGGGAGGGGGAGGAAAGGGAGGCGACGTTTAGCTGCGGTTATATCAGAGGCTCCGGCAACAGTCACCAACGCCGCACGCATTTTGAGCGAACGCGGGCAAAACGCCGATGGCGTCGACAACAGTTCTGCGTGTTGCCGATGCTGCTGCATGTCCAAGTTTATACAGCTGATAAAGCTAATATCATTACTCCGTATAGCTCTCTACAAGTTTGCTATCGCAATTGATGCTTTGCCTTTCTGGTGAAACTGCGACAACTTTTTTTTATAGTCCGTAACCGTATAGCACTAGGCACACTTTTATTGCAATAGCAATTATATGGACACTTGAAGCGGATTTCTGCCGTCGGCATCGCCATCGTCGTCGCCGCCACCGTGAGGTTCCGTATAAAGTCCAAGGGCGATAAAATCGTCGCCGCGCGCCGTATGTGCGAGTAACAGCGCGCGGGGGACGCGCGCTATCACGGAGAGTGAACGCACGGCGGAGAGCAAACGCGACTTCCGTCGCGCGAAGGCAGTGGGGGTATGGGAGGGAGGGAGGCGGGGCGACGGTGTGCTGCGGCACCAAATACGTATCTTGCAACCGGGCGCAAGGGAACTGACCACTCAATCTCCCACGAGAAAGGACGAAAGCGGGAAGGCAGCGCGGTGGGGGGGGGGGCAGCTTCGACTCTGCCAACAACTGGGCTGGTACTTTGCGCCGGTGCGGGCTCTCGCGCACACCGTATCTTGCAAGCGATCTTCACACGGCTCTGACCTTTGTATGCGCAGTGCGTTCCCCGCTCAGTTTCCCTTGAAGCGACACACCGCACGAACCTTCGCTCGCACGAACCGGCTGCGTTTGCTGCTAGCGTTTTGACAGTGGTTGTCTGCGGTCATCGAGTATGATCTATGCATGTGTGCTTGTGCGCGCTGACACCACGCTTGTTAATTCAGTTAGTAAACGAATATGTCCATGTTTATGCAACCGATCAAACTACTATCCCTACTCCGAATAGCTCTGTAGTAATTTGCTATCGCAATTAATGCTTCGCCTTTCGGGCGAAACTGCGACATTTTTCAAACACGCTGCAGTGCATGGTAACGTAAATAATGATGTTTAAAATCTAAGCTGTTTAAGCCAACCGTAATTTGTAGTTTGTGGTTCGTATGAAGAAACAATCAAGCAATAGGAGAAAATAAACTTTCTTGCCGAGGCGGGATTCGAACCCGCGTACCCAGGGTCCGAAGGCGAGCGTCTAAGACTGTGCCTTGCATTGTGAGGCTGTCCCGGTGTGTGACGGTCTGCCCTAGTGGCATAGGTCATGGCTGGCAATGCTGATGCGGTTTATTTCTATCCAAGGGTGATTATTGTCTAAGGAATGTATCAGCGCCAGAGAGAGAAATAACTTTATTTAGGAAAAATAGGGTTAAGGGGGCCGGAGGGTGGGTCCTCAGTCCAGGACTCCAGTAGGCACCGCCACGCGCCGTGCCTGGTCGGGGAGGCTCAATTGAGTCTCCAGGTCAGTCCGGGCGAGGATGGCTGCCCAAGGCTCCCTAACGGAATTTTTTGTGCTAAACGGGGTGAATTTGAATTTTGGGGTCGTGATTGGCAGTCCCATGTCACATGGGGCAAGGATGGCCTCCCCCCACACCAGGGGCATTGGCTGGCATATCTAGTTGGCCAGATGGCATGCCATCGCCCCAGATGTGGGTAGGTGTTTGTCTGGATTTTTCTGTATAGCCGAACCTCCTCCACTGTTAATTCTGGGTTTGGCGCGGCGAGTTCTTGGCGAGAATGACCTTGATGTTCTAAAACATCGCATGCTAGTATTTGTTGTTTCCGATTGGGGTGTCGTACCTTGCTTGGAAGGGGGCTATTTTGGTTTCCAACGTAGTCTTTCTAAGTATAAATTTGGTTCGATAAAAGCTAAGGCACCCAGCTTCATTCGGAAGGCTTATCGCGCTTGGTGAAGTCCAGCAGTCTTCATAAAGAAGTTGCTGATGGATTTTTTGGTAAGCACTTCAACGCTACCCAATTCAGTCGTTCATGTTATATTTTCAGGCAAGCCACTTACTTACGAATACTGTGGACAGTTTCATCCGTCTCATCAAATCTGCTTTGATAATGAGCCAAAGAAACGAGTTAAAATTATTAGTCACCCATGATGAATCCTGGTGTCACTTCTGAGTTTGTACGTGAATGAGTTAAGTCATTGGAGCTCCGCCACACATCCCATTTTATGAATGACACACTATTACTCTTATCAGGCCGTAGTATGTATGCGCAGGACCAAGGGGATACTGAACGTGGGTGTCATGAGTAATGGTCATTCTGCCATAACAAAACCCTCCGTGATCGCTTAGTAGCTATGGTGTTTAGCTGCTAAGCACGAGGTCGTGGAATCGAATCCCGGCCACAGCAGCCGTATTTCGATGGTGGCGAAATGCCAAAACATCCGTGTGCTTAGATTTAGCGGCATGTTAAAGAACATCAGGTGGTCCAAACTATTTCGTAGTCCCCACTGCGGCGTGCTTCTTAACCACATCGTGGTTTTGGCACTAAAACTCCATAATTTAATTTATTAACAAAATATTACCTGTAAAAAACTGTTCGCTTTCCGCTTGAGTCGATTGCTGCTGAAGAAATTAACGCTGGAGAATGCTTTGATGCTGGAGAAATAATCGCATCCTGCCGACAGAGATGTGATCGTGTTAAGTGGCAGCCCCGGATGGCACCCCTCGATTCTTCGAGCGCACGCTGTCAGCCCGAAGGAAGACCTTGTGCCTGGCGAAGGAAAGTTTTTTTTCTCCAGCAGCAAAGCATTTGGTGGGGCTACGCCCGGTCAACTGCCCTTGCCTCATTTGGAGTGCCAGTTTTTTAAAGGCACAGACTACTTCCCTGAGTGAATCACCCCATCCTCCGGCAGAGTCACACAATGACCACAACATCTAACAAGTGTGCACACATTCTTCGAGAGTGCTTGTATGCTCCCGTCCCAACGGAAGCGGTACGACATCACACACATCAAGCCTTTCAAGTTACGCGCAACCAGTAGCCGCCGGTCATCAAACGCTTGAGCAAGCATTAGGGGTCGCCTGTCTTCTAGAGCAACATAGGCTGAAAAGCGGCACCAAGAGGAAATTACTTGCCATCTGAACCAAGATCCCGCTGCCACAACTCGTCTCTAGGAAGCAAGCACTCCACGCATACCCTGTAATCTATCTGCGTAATTGTTTAGGGAACACCGTAACCGCTTTCAGGATAATTTCTTTGACAGCCTCATGGGCATCGCTGAATGACCTTGGTGCCACACCCAGTACGATTAACCTACTCTAATAATGACCGCTTAGGAAAACTTGGCGACACGCTGCAACTACTCAAACATTTGCACTCCCAAACTGAGTAATGCCAATGCATTTTGTTGACGTGGTCATTCATCATCAATTCCTGGGACAAAAACGTAGTTGAGCGAACGTTCATAGGTACCGCAATCGAGAAATACCTCGCCTGTTTGCATGCAAGTCATTTCCCACAATACTCTCATGAGTGTCCCATACAAGAACCACAAATTCAACTGACCAACGCTTCTATGTATGTTTTGATTACAAAAAAAACCATTAAAACATTCGCTGCATAAACACCTAACGGATTATTCATCTCGCTCGTTATACCAAGAAATCTAGTATGCTCATAATAAAGGACATCACTTTACGACGAAGGTGGTCCTTCAAGTACTCGCTCAAAGCAGAAAGCATAGCACAAGTGACCAGCAAGGTGATTGTAGGCACACGATTAACACTAGCACTTTGTTTCGTAGCATTGTAACGGGTAGGGACATCTGTGTCCCATCGTTTCCGGTGACCTCACCTCTTATAGTTGCGCCCGCCAGTTTCGAGGCGCTGTTCTTTTACAATAAATATCACCGCGCTGAGTTAGAGCGGCACGTGAGAATGGCGAAGCTGTAGTCTCGTCGAAAACAAGAGAAATGCATGCGGTGATTCTGTCGCGAGACATTGTTGGAGAAATTGGTCGGAAATGACCCTTAAGGCCAAAGATGGTTAAAGTTCCCACTCTTGGTCTAATAAGACATTGATGATAGTTCGTACCACCTTGACGCTTGGAACAAATACATGGTAACATATATATATATATATATATATATATATATGATTCACTGAATTCAGTGTTCTGTGGCATGAATATAAACCACATGGCTAATGCAATAGTTATATCGAACACATTTCCTGTTTTTTTCGCAAAACGTCTTTCTACCGGTTCTAAATGTGTTTGCCAGCTAGGTTCAAAAGAGGGATGTCCTCTGCGATCTCTCGGACGTAAGGGGAGCGCTTGAAGTCTTGAAGATACCAGTTAGAAATGACTTGCTGGCAGCGTATTCGCGGTTCACATATCTGAAGAAATGAGATCAAACATTTTCGAAAAATAAGTCACATCAGTTTTTAGCTGTTGCATACTGGTATAGCTGCTTAAACGACGCATAATGCCTGTCCAGTGTTCTGCCTATTTAAATCAAAGGGATATATCTTCCCCGCTATTTTTATTGCTGGCCCTGTAGTTCCCTCCCAATCCATTGCTGTGGAGGTCAAAATTTTTTACATTGAGTTTGCAACAATAATGCATTCATACAACATTGAGGAAAATTATCTGGTCAAGAGAAAACTGCAATATGCGGCTCAGAAGAAGTTCGCCCAGTTACTTTCGTGCTAGTGTCGCTAACGTCTTGGTCAACGCATTCTTATACTTCAGACAAGTCTCATGAGATCTTTAGTAGTTTTCATACCGTTTCATGGCACAATACTGCCGCCTAAAAACTATCATGCTGGCCGGATCACTCAATAGAATGAACAGGACGACACATTGAAATCGTTGAAGCGAGTATTGGAGGTCCCAACGGCTGCTCTAGCGAAACGTGAATAATACAGGGAGTGTTGAAGGACGACGTTTGTTAGTTGTGGAGATTTTTGTAATAAGGTAGATGACGAGTGATGGTCATTCTGGTTTGGCCCGGCAGAAATGCATAATTAGGTCATAGTGTGATGTTCAGTCGGCTTCTTGGAAGGTTTAACGTCTCGGCTAACAGCGTGCTTAGGGCTGGAGAAGGGGTTCGAGGAAGGAGTCCAGTAGATATGAGACGCTCAGCTGCTCCAAGAAATATTAGCGGGGGAGGAGTGAAGTGACCACAAAAGGAATAACAGAATTAAAGAAGCACTTTTTTCGTCAAACTTCTCAAAGCATAAAAACATAATTACTCAGCGGCGATAATCCTTAGAAGTCGTAAAATCACAGTTGTAACGTCTCTTGGCCAGCCGTCTTTACACATGACGCAAAGTTTTGTGATGCACCGCATAGAGCACGTCGAATATTTCTGAAATACCTCTTGCGTTCGAGTTTAACACAGTCAGACAAGGTGTATGAGAAAAAGAAATTCGAGAACGCACTGGTAGCATCCGTCTGTACAGTAATAACTGTGATTCTAAACATTTCACGATAATAAGTTGCGTCAATGTCAATAAAAAAGCAATCATTAAAAGCGGCAACGGCTATACGCAGCCGGAGATTCATACGAAGCAAGAAAAGCACTAACTTTCTTGTGCTCACCTGAGACACCAAGTCTATGGGAGCCCGGGGTAGTTACGTGGTCGAACAACCTGTTTGGGTTTCCGCCAGCCTCAGGCCTGCAATGTAAGAAAAGTAAACAGCAATCATTTTCGAACTTTTGCACATCAAACCTCGGCATTCTTCACCGTCATTAAACTATGAATGCATCTCGAAGTCAAAAAAAGGCAACACAAATGTAAAAATAAAAGCCATTTCTTTGTTGCCGGGAAAACGTGGACGATAATGCTTTTGTCTGTCACACGCAAACGAATATCTTGTTGCCGGTTATGTACCTAAACTGCATCGACAAACATACATGCGAGGTCGTAGTGAGCTATTCCATTTTGTGGCTGTTTGTTCGCCATGCATAGGATACTGCCGTGAACGCGCTTGAGCGAGAATGTAGTGCCGCAGCCTCTACTGAGTCTGAACCTATGGTCTCTAGTAGAATGCGTTCCTTGTTACGTTATTGCACAGAAAAACACTTGTAAAGCTCATTGTCTACAGTTTGGAATACTGCAGCAGCTCTGTACGAAATTTAGAGGCGTGAGACTCTTTTTTACCCAGCATGCAAGCTCTTCGAATAAAAAAAATCACAATGAGAGCTTTCGTAAGAACTTGAATAATTTGCGGTTCATATATGCAGCCTCTGTAAGCTCAATCGTCACGTATGTACCCGTGCATGGTTCCAGCCGACTGCGCCTTGCTTCCAGATTTCATGTTCCGGTCACCCCTAATCAGAGAGTTTTCTCTTTCTCTTTGTTTAGAATATACAGGGTGCTGCAACGAACATTTTCAAATTTCTAAGGTTGCCTGTAGCAAAGAGCACAATTATAGTTAATGAGCTGGTCTACTCGAAGAGGCGGACATTACTTGCACAAAAAGTGAAATGCATATAGATGAATTTAAAAAAATCGCTTATTAGGTTTTTAACTGTTTACCTTATGGCCCATACTGAAATTTATAAATTATAGCTACTTTCTTAACAAAACGTCGTTTTATGCATTGAAGAACAAAAGTAACTGGAACGCTATTGCGTTTCTCCGCAAAGTTCGGGAATTAATGTCTCGAAACTGGTGTCATCCTGAGGATTCATTCCAAGTGGATCCACCTTGCGAACCCTACGGCAAGAATTTGTAAATTACAATATGGGCCGTAAGGTAGACCAGCTCATGAACTAGAATTATGCTATCTACCCCAGGCAACCTTTAAAAATTGTTGAAAAGTGTTCGCTGAAACACCCGGTATTGCTGCCTGGCGGGCAATCACATAGCTATACTCTATAACACGCTGAATCGCGCTAATTTCATTTTCTCGTTTCCTCCCCAGTTGCTGTAGCACTGTAGCAGCAGTGGACTGGAGAGAACACCAGGCTAGACCCGTATGGTGGTCAAGAAGCAGCATTTCGGAGAAAGTCGCATCGGTTCCTTTCGTAGCATTGTGCCACTTTTGCGTGCGTCAATTTTCTCTATATAACTTGCTATATTTTGTAGAATATATCGCAATGGATGTGCTTAACTTCTGTTTTTCCACATACTTCAAATATTTCTCTGCATGATGCCGGAAATAACTGTACTTTTGGCAGAGCGGAAACATAATCGCGATTGCTCATACTGACGAACAGAAAACGAAAGTTCCAAACTAAAGTAGCAATAAGGTTAGAATGTGTGGTGATATCTTTCGTTTTTAAATTCATTTGAACCCATCATAGGTGCTCCGCCTGGGTACTTTCAATAAAAAAAAATGCTGGCAGCAAACAACCCGTACGAATAACTTTATTAACAACTGAAAACGACACTCGCAGTTTATAACATCAGACTAACTCGGACTTACAATAATACGAAAATCCACAGAGATCGTTGCAGTACGAGCCACTGTGATAATATATTAAAGCAACCGGACATTTATTAGGCTAACATTCATTCAAGAGAACAAACAAAAGTCACGACCAAATAAACAGTTCAGCGCCGTGATGATGGTCTTTCAGGTGAAGTCCGGTGCAGGAGGGAACCAGCAGGTTGATGCCGTCGTTGATGCTGTTGTCCAAAATATAGAATCCGTTCTGCGAGGGTGACACTAAGCTGGGTTTGACTGTAATTTTGCCCTCAAGAAAGGGGTCGCTGCCTGACGTCTGCAGCTTTTCCAGGGAGCATCCTACAAAACAGCGGAAGCCCTTGGGTTCCACCTTCAGATATCCAGGACCCCGTTCTTCCGCACCTCGTAGCCCAGCATCTAGAGAGCCGTCGATGCCGTGCGAACTGCCGGCCGCTACGCAAAGACGCCATGTTTTCCCGAAATGCGCAGCCGGCTTGAGAGAGGCCTTGTTAGCCAAGGTTCAAGCGCCAGTCAAGCTGGCACCTCCGTGCCCTAGCCTGATTTCGCTGTTTCAAACCGCCGACGTGTGTCCTCTTCCACTCTCACGGTCCTCTCTCCTCTTCTTTCCTTTCTTGTTCTCCTTCTGGGTTTGCATCCCATATACATCGCGATTGGTGCGTTTTTTTTATTTCGGAGCTCTTCACGATCGTGACACTTTAGCACAGCACATCATGGTTGCCTTATTTGCTTCCGGCCATCCGAGACAATATGCTTGGGTCAAATTGCGCACATCACATATGAGAGATAAGCTTTGCAGGGTATATAGAGGAGAACAGCAAAAGCAGAGACTGAAATACTGCCTTGCCACACTTTAAAGTTATTTTTTTTTTCGAAATGATCGCACAATTCTTCGAGAAGAAGGAGTTCTAATCACTAGAGCTCGGTAAATTTTCGGGTCAAAATTCTTCAATTGCGAGGCTTTTCTTTCGAGGTACCCGTATAGGTTCCCTTTGTAGCAGTTGCTACGATTGGGTGGATGTATCCTTTTCCATTTAATTACTTCTCTCCACCTAGCGGGTTTCCACTGAACCAAGCACTTGCCTTTGCTTCGAGTAGTTGATAAATTCGACTTCGCCCAGCCATCTGCTAGCCTCCTGGTTAGCTCATATGGTAGACCGGATGCCCCGGAAAGGCGGTGGTCACGGGTTCGAGTCCCGGACTAGGACGTATTTTTCTTCAACTGCTAGGCTTTTCTTTGGAGGAATGCGATTGAGTGGATGTCGCATTTTAAATTAAATTATTTCTCGCCACATAGCGGGTTTCCGCTGAACTATTACGTCGAACTAAAAGCATGCACCAAAAAAAGTCACAAGCCGGCGCGGCACACGCAGCACAGTCACAGCGTAAGCTAGTGGAGCGGCTCAAAAGTAGCTCCAATTTCCGCACCACGCACAATAGGGTCTTCGCGGCAAAGTCTCTTCACCTCGTTTTGATGAGAACGATCTGAACTGTCCGCGCGGCGTCAATGTCGAGCTGCGGCTTGTAATGCTCTCTGCAAAAAAGTCTGCTGAGTCCGATGATGCCTGGTTGTAGCCGCGTACGTAGCTCTACGATTCGCTTCTTCAGCAGCGCTTCGTACCTTGCGAGGAGACGCCTTAACGTGTATCGCCACGCATCCAGAATACGTGGCTTACATCTCAAATCCCTTGAACCGTGGCACGGTACGTTGTTGTTGTTGTTTATGATGATGATCATGATTGTTTATGGGAATCTTCAAAATGGACTGGTGAGACATAGTCACCTAGCCTGCTTGAGTGAACCAGGTTCAGTTACATGCTGCATGCAATTGCTATAGGCAACTTGCATGTCGGGCACGCTGCGTTTGCAGGCACCTTAACTAGATGGCACCACCATACTGGCGGAGGCTCGGGCAGCTCGGGATCGGTTGATTGCGCGCCTCGTCTGAATCGCATCTCGTCGCCTGTGCGCACTGCGTTTGCAGCCGCCTTACCTAGATGCCACCACCATACTGGCGGGAGGCTCGGGATCGCGTTGATTGCGTTGATCTTGTCCTCTGCGACCACGTGCCCGCCTACGGTGCATTTATAGGGCATTTTTCCGCTGCCCGATAGCAAGCGCTTGCCTGGCTCAGCGGTAAAGTATCCGACTCCCGCGCAGCAGGCCTGGGTTCGATCCCGGTGGGGACCGGATCTTTTTTTTCGCATTTCCGGTAATAGCGGTTACGGTCACCGGCGGCGGAGGCGGCGGAGATGGCGGACACCATCGCTAACTGAAACGGCTATTGGAATGAGCCCATAACAGCTTACGCTGCAAAATGAAGCAAGAAATTACGGCACAACTTATCTCCGATGACGTTCCATGGCAGTGCGATTAGTATTCGAGCAAGGTAGCGACACACCGTCAAGTACTTGACGACAAAAATTTTGCACTTATTTGTATATATGTCATGCAATTCATTCATATCACAAAAGGCAAAGTGTTTTTTCTTTTGAGCTATGTTAATGTGTTGGCCAGACAGTTTTCTCCATAGCGACCTGCTGCTCCTGCTATGAGCTGCATTCATGACATTTGCATTAAAGGATATGTACTATCGGGGACAAAAGTGCCCAGGACGTGAGAGTGTCGACCGAATTGCATCTCTGCACTATCAGCCGCTATCATCTGCGTTGAAGACCACCTTCCGAATGCAAATGTTAGCGTGGCTGATCCCGGCAGAAAGTGCACCAATAAAATTCGGTTGACGCTCGCACATTTAGGGCAATTCTGTCCCCGATAGTGCATTCTCTAAACAATCAATGCGCTCTGTAAAACGTAATACAGGAAACACCTGAATTTTAACAATTTCACCGTATAGTGCAGATTTAGCATACGGAGTCTATTGTTTTCCGAGTACGGAAACACCTGTATGTTAACGGTTGGACCGTATAGTACAGATTCAGCATACAGAGTCTTTTGTTATCTGGATACGGAAACACCTGTATTTTAATGGTTGGACCGTATATTACAGATTCAGCATACAGCATCTTCCGTTTTCTGAATACGTAAAGCACCTGTACATTAACGGTTGAACCATACGATTCCGCATACAGAGTCTTTCGTTTTCTGAATACGTAAGCAATCGTATTTTGTAATACGGCCTCTATTTTATTGCAATAGCAACTATATGGACACTTCAATCAGATTTCTGCCGTCGGCGTCGCCGTCGCCGTGAGGTGCCGTATAAAGTCCAAAGGCGATAAAATCGTCGCCGCGCGCCGTATGTCCGAGTAAAAGCGCGCGTCGGACGCGTGCTATCACCGAGAGCAAACGCACGGCGGATAGCAAACGCGACTTCCGTGGCGCGAAACGCCGTGGTGGTATGGGAGGGAGGGAGGGAGAGAGGGAGGGGGAGTGACTGCGGCACAAATGCGGATCTTGCAACCGGGTGCAAGGGGAACTGGCTATGCAATCTCCCACGCGAAAGCAGCAGAGCGGGAAGGCAGCGCGGGAGGGAGGGGCGGGGTGGCTTCTACTCTGCGAACAAATGCGTTCATGTACTTTGCGCTTGGTTCTTTATTATATGTTTGCGCACGTACGGGCTGCCGGTGTTGTCGCGCGCGCCGTATCTTGCAAGCGATCTCCACACGGCTCTGACGTTTGTATGCGCTGTGCATTCGGCCGCTCAGTTTCCGTTGAAGCGATACATCGCACGAACCTTCGCTCGCTGTGGCGGCTGCGCTTGCTGCCAGCGTTTTGACAGTGGTTGTCTGCGGTCATCGAGTATGATCTATGCATGTGTGCTTGTGCGCGCTGACACCACGCGTGTTATCTCAGTTAGTAAGTGAATGTGTCCAAGTTTATGCAGCCGATAAAATTACTATCCCAACTCCGAATAGCTCTATATTAATTTGCTATCGCAATTGATGCTTCGCCTTTCGGGTGAAACAGCGACATTTTTTACGGTTGTCCGTTCTGCGGAAATGACCTTTCTTTACTTACGGAAAGTGTTCGGTCACAAATTACCAGCCGATTTGCCGTAATACCAAAGAATTTTTTTACAGTGTAGGTACTCATGCCGTCCAGATGAGGGTTACGACGGTACAAAGTACTGTCGCGGAGGACGAAGAGGCGTAGAGTAACATCGGATGGAGAGTGTTCAAAATGCGTGCCTGCTCTGATGTAAGCGTCACGACGTTGCTCCTCGGCGAAATGAAGGAGCTGGGATACTGAGAAACTGCAAGCAGCGCTGTCAATATGGAGGAGCCAGAGTCGTCAACAGGGTAACGCGACAAGCTGTCAGCGTCTTGGTGCAGGCGGCCAGCCTTGCACACCACGGAATATGAAAATTCTTGTAGCCTCAAAGCCCAGCGACCAAGCGGGCCTGTACAATCTTTTAGCGATGAGAGCCAGCTGAGAGCATGATGGTCAGCGACTACGAAGAAATGACGATCGTAAAGGTAGGGACGGAGCTTCGCAACTGCCCAGACAACAGCGAGGCATTCTCTTTCCCTAATGGAAGAGTTGCGCTCCGATGGTGATAGGAGGCGGCTTGCATAAGCAACAACGCGATCCTGGCTACGCAGACGCTAGGCTAAGAAGGCACCTACGCCATGATCGCTAGCATCCGTATACAATTCTATGGGGGCATCAGGGTCCAAGTGGGTGAGAATGGGTGGTGAGGTGAGGAGACTGACGAGACGAGAGAAGGCGGCTGCTTCTGAAGTACCCCACGAGAATTGTACGCCTTTCTTCAAAATATCAGTGAGGGCTCTAGCACTTGCCGCCAAATCTTCAACAAAACGCCAAAAGTAAGAGCATAGCCCTACAAAACTTCGAAAGTGTGCGGCTGTCTTCGGAACCGGGAAGTCTTGGTCAGTGCGAGTTTTTGGGGGATCAAGCTGTAGTCCGGAAGCGTCGACGAGATGGTCCAGAACAGTAATTTGGCGGCGGCCGAAACGACATTTGGAGGAACTGAGTTGCAGGTTAGCCTTTCGAAATACATCAAGTATAGTTGATAGTCGCTCAAGGTGAGTGTCAAAAGTTGGCGAGAAGGCGAAGACGTCGTCGAGGTAGCAGAGGTATACGGTTCGCTGTATAAGTAATCTGAGTATCTCCAAGCGACGGCAAACAACATTACCTTGGTTCTGTCTACCTGCGTAGCATTTGCATATTAAAGCAAAAGCTTTACTAGCCTATAGTTGAGCCGAGTTTTGCCGTCACCAGCAATTTGACTTTCATTTGACCGCAGCTGGGCGTAGTCTTGGCAACGCATCACATGACTCGCCGCGCCAAGCTCCGCAGGCGTCTGACCACCCCGCAAGCGACATCTGACCACCCCGTGGATATCGGCTCGCCAGCTGCTTCACTGGAGAGGGTCTGGAATGCCAAGCGCGCGAAGTTAGCGTCGGAGACTAAGGCAGAGCGAGCCGTTGGCCTCGCAAAACGCTTGGACTTGTTCGCTTGTAATGTATACCTGGCTTTGCATATCCAGGGTTAGCTGAGCTAAGCCGCAGCCATTTTTTTAAAGTTTGGACCAAGTTAAGTGAAACACTCTGTATTGGCTCAAGCTGGTAGGCAACTCGAGCAACTGAGTCTGCCAAAGACGCCAGAGAGATAGATTGATCAAAATGGCTGGGTTTAGGCAAAAATATAAATCGCAATAAAAGTAATTTCTATATGCGATAATGCATGTTCTATACACAATTAGAGAATATTTGATTGGTGGTACATAAAAGTTTTTTCATTCGGAAATTTACTGTGATTGGATAGAAAGAAGACTATAAAGAAATAAAACGTTTCTGGCGCGTTTTTTTTTTTACTTCGTAAGACTAGGCACTACCCGCAGAAATAGCTAATGTGCGTATTATTAGTTAGCTCGAAATAATGTTTATACTCACCAGGTAAACAGGTAAAATATAGTATCATTTGACTTGCCCTGTGACCGCCCGTAGGTTTGAATGTTTTTCAATGTTGCACTACCATTTATTATTTTGAATTGGTCATAAAAAACCGTCAAATTGTTGTTCTGCAAGAATACATTCAAAAACAAAACTCAACTCCACTTGATATCCGAATTAAGAATGAATAAAATTGCAAGTATCCTTACAGTTGTCTAATTAACACTGGTATCAGATTTGCTGGGTTTATATTGAAACTGAAAATACACATGTGGCATTAGCTTGCTTGAGCATATGTTTTACCGAGAGTTTCAAGAACGTATCTGCAAGCTTACCTTAAAACTCCTCTCTATCATAATTAGTTTACACTCGAGCGGAACAATTCCACAGGCACAACCATTGCAAGTTGTAGTATTTTGCGTACTAACTATACAACGCTTATTTGAAACTGAATAGTGTTTTTTAGTTCTTTTGCTCTTTCGCGCGTTGCGTGATCGGCTTCTGGAACTTTTCCGCTGAGGCAAAGGCGCGGAAGCAAAGGGCAATTGCTCTCGTGAAACCTAGTTGCTGGAACCTTCGTCCCCGAATGCCTATTAGCTGTTTGAGACGCGCGTGCTCTTGCTCCAGATGTTTCAGACCTCGGTCATAGAGTTTCCTTTAAAAATTACTAGAGGAAAACCTGGCGCTGGGGTCTGCGGGAGCTGAACGCATGGCGGCACAGCCAGCATGGAAATGATGGTTAGCAGATGGATTTCCGTAAACTTATCAGTCCGGCTTCAAGCAGTTCTGTAACTTTGCGAAATGATCATTTTCAACAAAATAATGCGTTACAAAACTTACAAGTCCTACTCATTATGCATGTGCAAAGAGTTCTATTGCCTTCATAATTTAGGCCAATAAAGGTCATATGGAGAGTAATAAAGAGTCACACAAACGTGTGATTCCTCAAGGACGAAAGTCAGCCAAGCTGATGTATATAACTATTATTCATATGTTAGCTGAACAATCGCAGCGTAAGTTTGCTATGCTCTAGTAGGAAATTGGGTGGGGGGGAGGGGGGGGGGGCGTCTATGCTGACCACTGCGGACGCGTTTGTTGCCGAAACACCAAGCGCTTCTCTTGTAGGGGTGTGCCGTTTTTTACTGACTGCTCGTCATTGCTTCACACATACTGACTGCCGCAGTACGTGAAACCTGCAGCGCAGGCGTGAAATAGACGACGCTGTCGTCTATTCCCTGTCGTCATGCCACTGCCGCCGCGCCATCGTCATCACGGCAGTACGACTCTACTGCCGTTATACAAATTTGCTTATACAGCAGTCCTGCTCCCGACGTTGTAATATTCACTGCCGTTGTTCTATCGTCATAGAGCCCCCACCTTCGTGCCACCCCCATGGTCGTCGGCAACATGTTGTCCGGTCTCCCATCAAAACACGTGAATGATAATTTGCTCCGCCATCATCAAGCATTGCTATCAATATGAGCAGTATACTTCTGAAGTGCTACCAATGCTCCCATTTGATTTCTGCGGTCCCCATAAGCTATTCCCGTGTCTGGAGAATCATTTTTATATTGGCTCGAACACTTCTTTAGTTCAAACTAGCAGCTGCGTGAGCTCTATTTGATATACCCTACTTAACACCCTTCGTTGCTAGCTCTATGTGCTGAGTTCAGTTGCCAGGTTTCTAGATAGATGATGCTGGTGTTCAAATAAATACGAAGAATATTAGTGTACAGTGTGAAAAGTAAACTGCAATACGGGGTTTATGCCAGCACCTACTCTACAAGAACCATCTTTACTCTTTACAACTTTCTTGGGACAGTGGTCATTTGCTGCAAGTACTCTACGGCACAGCAAGTACTCTACAATCCTCTGGCGGAGTATGGTTGCATAACGGTAAAGCAAACGAAAAATTCGTTGGTTACTTTCACTACCAGTGCTTGGCAAAGAGGAATGTTTCTTTACTTCGAAATTCTTGAGGTAGAGAAATGCGTCCAAAGAAAAACAAAATGGGTAGGCTATGTCAGGGACGCAGCCGCGGTAGGGTACGTTAAACGTGTTGTGCTTGCTACGGATTGTGTAGGCATACTAGGCTACAGGAATGACTTAACCAAATGCACAAGGGGAATTTGTACACGCATTAGAAATCTTACATGCTTAACTCTTCGTGCAGCTAGTGAGTGCCTTACCATTCAATTTTCCAATCATGCTTGCTCCCTAATCGTAGTAGACCCGTTTGTATTGCAAAGTTAGTTTGAGCTTTATAGTAAATAAATGCCCCGCTACGGGTGGCACGCGAGACTGCCCTGCGCCGCTGAAGCCCACCGCCCTCGCAGATGGCTAGGTGCTCCACACATGTAGGGTTCTTGCGCTTGCCTCAGTATACAGTGCATGTACTTTCCATGGAGGTGGAAACGTTCTCTCGTCGTCAAGGGGCGGAATATCGTGTGTGTCTTGATGCCCGAGTCTATCCACGCCATTTGTGAACAGTACGTCATGAACGCAGGGGGGGGGTCCTAGCCGAGCGAGCGTGACATTTCTGCAACAAGTATTACGATTGTAAGCCCTACAAGTACTGACGAGCAACGGCCAGTTGGAGTTTGGTAACGTATAGCTACTCTCGAACGCGATAACTCCTGCTCGAATGGGCAAACATGTTGTCACGAGACAGCCACTGAGCGATGCCCACAAGTGCGCGACGAAATGACAACGATGAAGACGCGCCTATGTTTGTGCGTGGACTAGCCATATTGCGTGCCGCTGTAAATAATCCTTGTAAATGTATGTCGTCTCCTTCCTCCTTTCCTACATTTTTCGTTGAAGTGCGGGGTTTCACCATCGCAACACAGAACTCCGTAGTAGACTTCTCGTACGACCCCAAGCAATGCCGACTGATCCACCTGCATCACCTCCGGCTGCATCTTGGCGCAGCTTCGTGATTCTGGTAGGTTTTCTGCAAACGGCAGCGTCATTGTCGAGGATTACTGAACTGGTATGAACGCATAATTGCTCACAAGCGCTGGCATCTGACGTTCATGCTTGCAAATATGATATTCTGTTGACAAGACACACCGCGTGTGTGGTACGAAACGCGTGAAGCGGAAATTACGAGCTGGGACTTCTGCAAACAAAAGCTTCGATACAAGTCCGGTAAAGCGGACGGTCGTCAGCACATCGCGAAGCCACAACTCGCCGGTCATGCGCAAACGTCTATCGAACCGCACATCGTCAACATCCAGAATATCTTGGCATATTGGCTAAAGGTTGATGACCAGATGTTAGAATCGGAAACGTTGGCCACGTAATAAAACGAATAGCTGACGACAGTTCTCATTTGCTCGTATAAAAGGATTGTGCTACAGTCATTGAAATCATTGAGAGTGCCGATGGTTTAAAGAAGCGAAGAGTTGTCGAATACAGCAGACATTTGTCGCATTACGTAACATCACCACTTGTTCGTCTTCCGAGGACCTCCCCTGCCAGGTCAATTCTCTTCAATCAAAAACATGATGCGCATCGTCCGATGCAAGATTGAGACCGCTTCTCTCAGTGCTTTTGAATGCCGCAACAACAAATAACCTTAATCAACCACTCCGCTTATTCAAGCCGTCGTGCGCCAAGACATAGCGGTTTCTGGTATAAACCCGTCTCTGTTCTCAACCTCAAATACGTCAGCCCTATTCGTACATTCGGCCCCAACGCACTTATTACCAATGTCGCGACCCAACCAAGTGGCGCACACGCGATAGCAGGCGTATCTCATTCAACTGCAGACTGATGGACCACATCTCCCGCCAGTGCTGCAACTGACCGCATTTGTCGTCACAGCTTTTCTTCAGGAGTCAAGACCGTAGCTATTTAGGAAAAACCCTCCTATTCATAGCAGTGACGTCAACTTTCGTGCCCGGAGTATACGAGCAGATCTCTAACCACTGCTTCGCTGGTCCTCATCGCCCAATTTTTCTGCTCACCTCTCCTCAGAAAACTAAGGAAGGCAGCATCCGGAGGTGCCGCTGCAGTGCCTGCTGATCCCGAAAATCTTCCCTTGACTGTGCCCACAACACAGAACCTTGTCGACGTTCCCATAGATGGTGTGAATCTATCGGCGCTGATTGAAACCGGTGCATATATATCGGTAATGAGTTCCCACCTTCGTCTTTTTCTCCGCCAAGTGCTGACGCCTGGTATTTCTTGTGTCATACGAGTCAGCGATGGCAGTACACCTCCCGTCAAACGAATGTGTAGCGCTCGTGTGAGCATAGCTGGACACCACGTGACAGTTCTGTTCGTCGTCATTGACCAGTGCCCGTATATTATAATTCTTGATCATGATTTCCTGTCTTCCCAATCTGCTTTGATTGATGGTGCCACTGGTATCTTACAGTTGGAACTTCTGTTCACTGATATCACCGATAAAGTGCTCGTGAAGTTGTCTTCCGTCGAGTTTTTTCGTCTCATACTTGAAGCTTGAACAAACTTATTCTGTCGCCCATTCTTCCGGTGACGGACACTGACTATGTGCAATCACCGAATGTAGACGTTATCCTGACATTCAACCTCGCTGTGCCTCACGCAGTTGTGACGCTTGCTGACAACCGCGCGTACGTCGATCTTCTGAACTTTAAGCCATACGAAGGGTGTTACCTCAAGGCATCAAACTGGCTAGTGTGTCTGCCCTTAAAGTGCACACTCCCTATGCTATGGATTCCGATGCCCCTTTGCCATTTGCTTGCGACAAGACTTCATCACGGCCTGTCGATAACTACAATAAGATGATAGCAGCTCATCTTCTCTCTCTCAATCTCAGGATCTACGCCACATGGTGACGTCATATCGGCACATCTTTGACGCTGATGAAAGACCGTTAGGCCGAACCTCTATCATAAAACACTGTATCCACACTGGTGATGCTATCCCAATTATTCGGCCTCTTTATCGAATGTTGACGACTGAATACCACGTCATTCAGAAAGAGGTGGACAAGATTCTCGCAAAGGACGTCATTGGACCTTTTTGTAGTCCTTGCCCCGGTCGTCCTTGTACAAAAGAAGAATAACTCGTGGTACTTCTGCATGAACTCTCGCCATCTGAACAAGGTCACTAAAATGATGTATACCTTCTGCCACGAATGAACGGTCTGCTGGATTGTCTTTGCGGCGCGTATTACTTCCCCTCCATCTACCTCCGTTCGGGATATTGGCAAATCGCTGTGGACGACAATTATCGGGAGAAGACCGCTTTTGTAACACCAGACGGTCTCTATCAACTTAAAACCATTATTGAAATTTGGCCGCGATATTCGAACGCGTGATGGACTTCCTTCTTCATGGTTTCCAATAATCAACTTGCCTATGGTACCTTAACGACGTCGTTGTATTTTATTCGACATCATAAAGTCACTTGCAACGCCTTTCAGCGGTTCTCAATGTGTTCCGGAGAGGTGGCCTTCAGCTATACTCTTCAAGTGCAATTTTGGCCAACGTGAAATTACTGACCTTGGTTACCTTGTTGACGCTACAGGTGCCAGCCCCGACCGCGACAAAATTCGGGCTGTTGTGGATTTCCCAGTTCAGCAGTCTGTCCACAATGCTCGCAGCTTCCTCGGCCTCCGCTCGTATTTTCGTATTACTCTTAATTTTATGAAACATTTGTCCTTGCTAGACGGCAAGACTTCCTATATTTATGCTGTCTATGCAACCCTCGTATGAACATTCGAAAACATCTTGCGCATTGATGAAACAATGCGTTCTTGTGACTTCTCACATGCAGAGCAGCCCCGTAGCGCTATCTAATCATGTATCACGGACATACGAGTATTTAGGCCGACTACCAAAGCAAAGTTTGACCGTTAACTTGAAGTTCTTGGCAAAAAAAATTACTTTCGAATTTTTTTACGTGATCTACTGAACCTTCAAAGCTTCAAATATTTTGGGTGATGCTTTGTTAACCAGGTTAACATTTTGTATCAATTTGTGCTTTCTCAATTTTTCTGCGTTCACAGAAAGTTCAATCTTTCGAATTTCGCTCGCTTTTGTCGGTCGCAAAAGCACTAGAAATACTGAAATGTTAAAAAAAGTTGAATTGTTTTTCAACTATATTGGTGACGGTAAAAAAAAAAAAACGCTGGCTGATTTTGCGTGAAATGACCCATGCGACAAGGATGGCTAAAGCGGTGAGCGTGCGTACTGACGATGCTATTACACCCTTGACGAAGCTCTCATTATCAAGGCGGGAAATAAGGCTTGAAATGAAGCAATCGCACAAGTAAACCGAGGAAATTGTCCCCTGATATAAAACTTCAGAAAATCAAATAATAAGCAGCATTGCAGTGCTAATAGTTTGAAGCACTTGTACAGTCGTTCTGCATCTTCCTTGCTTCAAGTGTAGGGTTTGGGGTACTCTTCAAAAGAAACAAGTTGCAAAAAACGTAAACTTGGTAATATCTTCAAAATGGGCCTGCCTTAGTCTCTGCATCAGCCTAGTTATACGCTAGTGCATGACAAGCAAAATACCGTCTTTCGATTTCATTTGAAAAAGAAGTTTCAAAGTCATTGTATTCTTCTGATCAACTTACCTCGCTAACGCTTTCAACCGTGATATTCACCAATATAGACTGATTCTTGAAGTACATCTGAAGCTGGAATAGCAATAAAAAGGGTTCAAATTGTTGTGCGATATAAAGCTTAATTTTTAATTAGTGCCACGCGAAATGGGTACTTGTAAGTATTTGCGTTTCAATCAGGCTTGAAAAAATCGTAAGTCATTTGTATATTAGGTGGAGTAAGATTTCAATAGGTTCTCTTGTTTACCTGAACGAGTTGCATTTGCCCACTTTCTGAAAACGCACCTACCAAAAATGGAAACAACTCTCAAATACACGTCTGCTGCCCGAGAAATTTGTTTGGTTGTACATCAGTTTAAAGACAAGCACTTGGTGTCGTATATACGGTTCTCCAAAAATTAGTAGCTGTTTTGTTTCGGATATATAAGGTTAATAAATTGGGTGGAGTTTCAATTCTATATTGCATGTGTTTAAGTAGACAATATTGTCACTGCAGTCGACTTCCTAAAAAAACAAAGATGAGACTTGAAAGAGAAGGCGCCACACCATGCTCTGGTTAACTCTTACCCAATGTCAAAGCAGCATACCATCGTGCAGAGGTGTCAAGCAATCCGGCAACTGCTGCAACCATTTCTCCTCCGATGGTGGGCTGTGCTTTACAATGTGTTATCAACTAGCCTGTTCACACAACTAGCTGTATACGTTTACGGTGATTTCATTCTGAAGAAAAAGGATATGGCAGTGGTTCAATTCAATGAGCTGGTGTGATGGGGCAGTGGCTTTGGTGTTGCGCTGCTACGTTCGAGGGCGCAGGACCAAAGCCAAGCCACGGCGGCCAATTTCGATGGGGGCGAGCGGCAAAAACACCCGTGTATGTTGTATTGGGTGCACGTTAAGGAACCCCAAGTTGTCAATTAATCCGGAAACCCCTACTGCCGCGTGCTTCATTTTAATATCGTGGCTTTTGGTATGCAAAGGGCCTGAATAATATTTTTTCTTAATTTCAATAGACAGTGGTTGATTTCCATATTTCAATGCCATATCAAAACTGTCATCTGATATGCGCAACCACATCTAAAAAACATTATTACGCTTCTAGTTCTGCAAAAAACAGCAGTAAGATATATCTGGAGCCAGGTACAGAACTTCTACATATAACATTTTCCTTAAATGCAATTTTCCTCATCTTGACCTTCTTTTTCAATAAAATATATTATATTCCCTCAGGTTTTGTCTCCCTAGTGTCTCTTAACGTAATATGGCTTCCTCTAAAATGACACGCGTGCATAAATGTATTTGTATGAGGAAAAACGAATCAATGTTTGGTTCAGGTGCGGGTTGCGATGTTGGGATGGTTAGGATAGGAGCGCCCGGCTGCTCCGCCTGCGAGCTGGTGGCGGACAGTGGGCACAAGCCGGTGACCTAAACAAAGCTTCAGGGCGCAGGCTAGGCGTGAAGATGGCGGGTGACCTAGAACACAAACCACCACACTTGG